>NW_027474158.1:0-74789 GCF_050947335.1 Megachile rotundata | reverse complement strand
GCGTATCCTTGTAAAGATCGCACACTGCGCGACTGATAAAGACTTGTATTTGCCCAAAAGGAAAAGCAAGGATACAGTAAAAAACTGTGCGCAGTTGGTGTGCACAATGGATTCCATATGAACAGGTCTGATTGCCATAGTAAACCAAGACTGAACGAGTTGCCTCAAAACTGCCAAAAAGAAACAGAGGAAGGTTGAGCCTCATGTTCGAAATGCTTTAATACCACGAATTTGTGATGATTTGGAATCTCTAAATTGATAACCATGTATTTGTAAATTGTTTCCACGTTACATAGAATTTCCAATTCAAGAAGGTCGTAAATCTTCAGAATTGAAGTATTCCATGAAGTTTTGATTATGCTCAATGATCTAAAGTTAATCTGTAATAAAATTCCATTAATAACATTTTAATGGTGGTTCTGATATGTTGTTCCATGAAACTAAACGAAAGTAACTTTCTTGACAAAAGAATGTAAGATATATGAAAAATAGGACTCTGCGACCATGAGGATAGCCAGGGTCTCATCAGGTAGTATTCTAAAACGAGGGTCGAAACCTGATGACAATAATATGCCATAGACGACTGTCCTTTGCACTTGATTCAGCTGACTAAAGGTCAGCGTTGAGTTTTTATTGAGTAAGGTTTGTTTATTATCGTATGTATGCATACCTGCATACGTCTTTTTTACAAACATTGACGGTTGTTCCACGTGTTGTGAAAAAGGTTATTGAATTTTCTTAAAAGGAAACCGTAAATGAGTTCTACAATCGATCTCGTATTATTGAGAATCCCTAATAGTTTGAGAAACAATCTAACGAATAAGTTTCATTTTGAATCGAATTATTAACTTTAGATTATGATCTAAACGAAGAGTTCATGGAGCGTGAAACGTAAGAGAAAGACATTAGCATTTTTGCAAATGCTGAACTTGTAGTTCATCTTTTGCTTTTCAAAGTGAAGTGTGAATACATTACAGAATAAAGTAGATTGAATTATACGTGATACGACATATTTTGCCTAAATTGGGGGAATTATTTAGCTCCCCCCGATGAACCAATCTAGGTTAAATGTTTGAAAGTATGTACTATGAAATTTTAGATCTTGCTAACCTTAGTTATTATAAAATAACAAAAATTGAATGCTTATAAGATGATTTTAATAAGTACGTGACGCTTTGGAATGGTCATGGAGTTTGATGTTTGCTAATGCTCACTAAAGCTTACTTGATGATACATAATAATCAAATATGTTGATGTCATGTCCATTGAATTTGAAGATTCTAATAAAATTGAGATATTGTTAGCCCGAAATTCTATGAAGTGCAATTGAAATAAAACACCTGTTTAGCAAAATGCTGAGATCTTTTGATATGAGACTTTTAATGGAATATCTATCGAAGTACAGTTATCAGTTAACGTCTAACAATAAAAGAATTGTTGATTTTGCTAAAAGCGTATTTTTGAACAAGCATAACAGGTTAATCTGTTATTACATGAATGAAGAGTAATTAATTTTGAATTAATTTTATATTCTCTTGAAATAACAATATATTCTAATCATGTGACAATTGATAGGAATGTATCTGTTAACACGTATTTGTAATGAAATAGAAAAGCTACCAATAAAGTTAAATCTTACATGACTTAAAATGTGATTCTTGACAGAATAGTAATTATGATGTCATTGATAGTCGAGAAGACAGAATTTCAATTATATTAAATATTCGAATATAAATTCAAACAATCTGGATATGGGGAGTATCTTACAATGGTCATTGTTTATTAAAGAAGCGACCTGAGATGAATCCTTTCAATTGCAAATACGGCAACCTCTTGTTAGGAATAAAATAATATCAATGAGATATATTTTGATATGAAGTTTTTCGTTTTAACATTCTGATGAAATTGATGGGAGGTCTTATTTTGTGACAGAAACCCGTAATTTTGACCAAGGATATTAAAATCCGCAGATTAATTGATGATCATCTGTTTGTTCGACCAAATGTAAGAAATGTTTTTGAAGATTTTTATTATATGCAATTTGTACGATTTTGAATAAATGTAAGAAGATGAATGGACAATAAGCCTGTTTTACTAAAGAATACGTGCAAACGCATTTGAAATGGTTTACGACTATTGGGGTAGGTATGCGCGAGTCAGGTAGTGTGTTAAAACAGTGGTTCGAAGGGCCCGTTGGACACTACCTTAGAAGAATAATGCAACCTAGGCTACGATAGTATAATAATTATCTTGAATTCCGAAACTACGTGTTTGTTTAGATCCATGGAACAATTAAAATCGACTTTTGTTGAAAAGGATTGAATATTTAAATCAGTCAG
Source organism: Megachile rotundata (assembly GCF_050947335.1). Classification (NCBI taxonomy): domain Eukaryota; kingdom Metazoa; phylum Arthropoda; class Insecta; order Hymenoptera; family Megachilidae; genus Megachile; species Megachile rotundata. The sequence goes on along the minus strand of NW_027474158.1, from coordinate 72,450 downwards.
TTGAATTTGCATAAAATACATGATACATCGTAATGATGTGAATTTTTATAATCGTGAACTGATCATGTGTAAAGAAATCTGCCTGATGTTATTATTTCATTAGTGTCGCAAGCTAGCAATGTTAAATTGTTGTACTAAGAATTGTTATGTTTGAGCTTTACGGATTTGACATGACTGTTTGACGTCATAAAATCGTGTAACAAGAATATCAAAGAAATTGGCGAAACGATTAAACGAGCCTACTTTAGAGAAGCGAAATTATATACTGATTGTTGACTTATCTTGTTCAAGCCTTTGGAAAATCCTCAGATTGTCCGTTGTTTGATATGTTTTCGAATTGATTTCACTTAATAGTCCGTTTGACGCTCATGGGAACACACCAGTGTGGTCATTCACTACGATTTTCAAACACTTTGCGATACACATTGTAACACTTAATCCTGATTATTGCACTGTAAACTGAGTTTATGCACTGAGCAAGTTTGTTGTATCCGGCTCGAAGGACCAAAAATGTTCACGCGCTGGGTAAAATATTAATTATTTATAGCTGATTTCGAAGGTTGTAAATCTTCGTCGACCCATGGCGTTTCCACAACTTGTTACGGTAGTGGAATTATATGTAGAGTTAGTATTATAGAGTAGAATTGATAGAGTGGCTCAGAGTCCTCCACACTGGTGTGCCCAGGTCAATGAAGGATGTAGTTCATCATCCCACTGGTAGTAATGATTGTTGTATGTTGAAGTCGTTGATAGTAACAAAGTTAATGTAAGACTGACTGAAGTAAGTATATTCTAAGGAAGTTAATCTAAGACTGACTCGTCGCTTCTAAACAGCCAGAAAAGAAAGCAATGCAGGAAGTTCAGGACGTGAAGGCGTTACCAAAAAAGGCCAATCAGGACAGAGTGTTATTTGTGAAAAATACTGATTGGTGAGATGGTTTAGCGAATGGGATTGTAAGATTTTTAGCCTTTATTCCAGGGTTGTAAATTACATTTTGTTAACAAAGTAACCCAAAGCAATTGAGTGATTTGGGTCCTTCAAAGGAAGTAATAAATGGGCACCATGTGTTTATCATCGGAGTTCGAGCGCGTAGGCCCACTTTATTGGGGTGCACAGTTTAGGACCATGGAATAAACTTCTTTAAGAAAAGGTATATTGGTGTTAAGAAAGCGTGCTTTTCTGGCCTATTAGAAGGTTATTGTCAATTGTTAAGAACGTCAAGTTGTGGAGACGTTCATATGGTCTTAAATATCAGTTTAAAATTCCAAAGGTGAAACGTTTTTGGGTTTGACAAAATACCCATAAATGTTACTTTAATTATATTCCGAGCAACTCGGAACAACTACAATTACTATACTTATTACACTCACTATTATCAATCTAACTCATATTATTAACCATATTATGCGGATATGATCGATAGCACGACATTTACTATACTTATTACTCTTATTATTATCAATCTAACTCATATTATTAGCCATATTATGCTTATATGATCGATAGAACGAGAATTACTATACTCATTACTCTTATTATTATCAATCTAACTCATATTATTAGCCATATTATGCTTATATGATCGATAGAACGACAATTACTATACTCACTACTCTTATTGTTATCAATCTAACTCATATTATTAGCCATATTATGCTAATATAATCGACAGAACGACAATTACTATACTTATTACACTTCCTATTATCAATCTAGCTCATATTACTAGCCATATTATGCTTATATGATCGATAGAACGACAATTACTATACTCATTACTCTTATTATTATCAATCGAACTCATATTATTAACCATATTATGCAGATATGATCGATAGAACGACAATTACTATACTTATTACTCTTATTATTATCAATCTAACTCATATTATTGGCCATATTATGCTTATATGATCGATAGAACGAAAATTACTATACACATTACTCTTACTATTATCAATCTAACTCATATTATTAACCATATTATGCTAATATGATCGATAGGAGGTCAATTACTATACTTATTACACTCACTATTATCAATCTAACTCATATTATTAGCCATATTATGCTTATATAAGCAATAGAACTACAATTACTATACTTATTACACTCACTATTATCAATCTAACTCATATTATTAACCATATTATGCAGATATGATCGATAGAACGACAATTACTATACTTAGTACACTCACTGTTATCAATCTAACTCATATTATTAACCATATTATGCAAATTTGATCGATAGAACGACAATCACTATACTTATTACTCTTATTATTATCAACCTAGCTCATATTATTAGCCATATTATGCTTACATGATCGGCAGAACGACAATTACTATACTTATTATTCTTATTTTTATCAACCTAACTCATATTATTAGCCATATTATGCTTAAATGATTGATAGAACGACAATTACTATACTTATTACTCTTATTATTATGAATCTAACTCATATTATAAACCATATTATGCAGATATGATCGATAGAACTACAATTACTATACTCATTATTCTTATTATTATCAATCTGACTCATATTATTCGCCATATTATGCCTATATGATCGATAGAACGAGAATTACTATACTCACTTCTCTTAGTATTATCAATCTAACTCATATTATTTGCCATATTATGCTTATATGATCGATAGAACGACAATTACTATACTCACTACTCTTATTATTATCAATCTAACTCATATTATTAGCCATATTATGCTAATATAATCGACAGAACGACAATTACTATACTCATTACTCTTATTATTATCAATCGAACTCATATTATTAGACATATTATGCTTATATGATCGATAGAACGAGAATTACTATACTTATTACTCTTATTATTATCAATCTAACTCTTATTATTAGCCGTATTATGCTAATATAATCGACAGAACGACAATTACTATACTCATTACTCTTATTATTATCAATCTAACTCATATTATTAACCATATTACTCAGACATGATAGATAGAACGACAATTACTATACTTATTACTCTTATTATTATCAACCTAGCTCATATTATTAGCCATATTATGCTTATATGATCGATAGAACGACAATTACTATACTCACTACTCTTATTATTATTAATCCAACTCATATTATTAGCCATATTATGCTAACATAATCGACAGAACGACAATTACTATACACATTACTCTTACTATTATCAATCTAACTCATATTATTAACCATATTATGCTAATATGATCGATAGGAGGTCAATTACTATACTTATTACACTCACTATTAGCAATCTAACTCATATTATTAACCATATTATGCAGATATGATCGATAGCACGACATTTCCTATACTTATTACTCTTATTGTTATCAATCTAACTCATATTATTAGCCATATTATGCCTATATGATCGATAGAACGACAATTACTATACTCATTACTCTTATTATTATCAATCTAACTCATATTATTAGCCATATTATGCTTATATGATCGATAGAACGACAATTACTATACTCACTACTCTTATTATTATTAATCCAACTCATATTATTAGCCATATTATGCTACCATAATCGACAGAACGACAATTACTACACATATTATACTTACTGTTATCAATCTAGCTCATATTACTAGCCATATTATGCTAATATAATCGACAGAACGACAATTACTGTACTCATTACTCTTATTATTATCAATCTAACTCATATTATTAACCATATTATGCAGATGTGATAGATAGAACGACAATTACTATACTTATTACTCTTATTATTATCAATCTAACTCATATTATTAGCCATATTATGCTTATATGATCGATAGAACGACAATTACTATACTCACTACTCTTATTATTATCAATCTAACTCATATTATTAGCCATATTATGCTAATATAATCGACAGAACGACAATTACTATACTCATTACTCTTATTATTATCAATCGAACTCATATTATTAGCCATATTATGCTTATATGATCGATAGAACGAGAATTACTATACTTATTACTCTTATTATTATCAGTCTAACTCTTATTATTAGCCATATTATGCTAATATGATCGATAGAACGACAATTACTATACTCACTACTCTTATTGTTATCAATCCAACTCATATTATTAGCCATATTATGCTAATATAATCGACAGAACGACAATTACTATACTTATTACACTTACTATTATCAGACTAGCTCATATTACTAGCCATATTATGCTTATATGATCGATAGAACGACAATCACTATACTTATTACTCTTATTATTATCAACCTAGCTCATATTATTAGCCATATTATGCTTATATGATCGATAGAACGAGAATTACTATACTCATTACTCTTATTATTATCAATCTAACTCATATTATTAGCCATATTATGCTTATATGATCGATAGAACGACAATTACTATACTCACTACTCTTATTATTATCAATCTAACTCACATTATTAGCCATATTATGCTAACATAATCGACAGAACGACAATTACTACACTTATTACACTTACTGTTATCAATCTAGCTCATATTACTAGCCATATTATGCTTATATTATCGATAGAACGTCAGTTACTATACTTACTGCTCTTATTAGTATCAATCTAACTCATATTATTAGCCATATTATGCTTATATGAGCAATAGAACTACAATTACTATACTTATTACACTCACTATTATCAATCTAACTCATATTATTAACCATATTATGCGGATATGATCGATAGCACGACATTTACTATACTTATTACTCTTATTATTATCAATCTAACTCATATTATTAGCCATATTATGCTTATATGATCGATAGAACGAGAATTACTATACTCATTACTCTTATTATTATCAATCTAACTCATATTATTAGCCATATTATGCTTATATGATCGATAGAACGACAATTACTATACTCACTACTCTTATTGTTATCAATCTAACTCATATTATTAGCCATATTATGCTCATATAATCGACAGAACGACAATTACTATACTTATTACACTTCCTATTATCAATCTAGCTCATATTACTAGCCATATTATGCTTATATGATCGATAGAACGACAATTACTATACTCATTACTCTTATTATTATCAATCGAACTCATATTATTAACCATATTATGCAGATATCATCGATAGAACGACAATTACTATACTTATTACTCTTATTATTATCAATCTAACTCATATTATTAGCCATATTATGCTTATATGATCGATAGAACGACAATTACTGTACACATTACTCTTACTATTATCAATCTAACACATATTATTAACCATATTATGCTAATATGATCGATAGGAGGTCAATTACTATACTTATTACACTCACTATTATCAATCTAACTCATATTATTAACCATATTATGCGGATATGATCCATAGCACGACAATTACTATACTTATTACTCTTATTATTATCAACCTAGCTCATATTATTAGCCATATTATGCTTACATGATCGACAGAACGACAATTACTATACTTATTATTCTTATTTTTATCAACCTAACTCATATTATTAGCCATATTATGCTTAAATGATTGATAGAACGACAATTACTATACTTATTACTCTTATTATTATCAACCTAGCTCATATTATTAGCCATATTATGCTTATATGATCGATAGAACGACAATTACTATACTTATTACTCCTATTATTATCAATCTAACTCATATTATTAGCTATATTATGCTTATATGATCGATAGAACGAGAATTACTATACTCATTATTCTTATTATTATCAATCTAACTCATATTATTAGCCATATTATGCTTATGTGATCGATAGAACGACAATTACTATACACATTACTCTTACTATTATCAATCTAACTCATATTATTAACCATATTATGCTAATATGATCGATAGAACGACAATTACTATACTCACTACTCTTACTGTTATCAATCTAACTCATATTATTAGCCATATTATGCTAATATAATCGACAGAACGACAACTACTATACTTATTACACTTCCTATTATCAATCTACCTCATATTACTAGCCATATTATGCTTATATGATCGATAGAACGACAATTACTATACTTACTACTCTTAGTGGTATCAACCTAACTCATATTATTGGCCATATTATGCTTATATGATCGATAGAACGACAATCACTATACTTATTACTCTTATTATTATCAACCTAGCTCATATTATTAGCCATATTATGCTTATATGGTCGATAGAACGACAATTACTATACTCATTACTCTTATTATTATCAATCTAACTCATATTATTAGCCATATTATGCTTATATGAGCAATAGAACTACAATTACTATACTTATTACACTCACTATTATCAATCTAACTCATATTATTAACCATATTATGCAGATATGATCGATAGCACGACATTTACTATACTTATTACTCTTATTATTATCAATCTAACTCATATTATTAGCCATATTATGCTTATATGATCGATAGAACGAGAATTACTATACTCATTACTCTTATTATTATGAATCTAACTCATATTATTAGCCATATTATGCTTATATGATCGATAGAACGACAATTACTATACTCACTACTCTTATTGTTATCAATCTAACTCATATTATTAGCCATATTATGCTAATATAATCGACAGATCGACAATTACTATACTTATTACACTTCCTATTATCAATCTAGCTCATATTACTAGCCATATTATGCTTATATGATCGATAGAACGACAATTACTATACTCATTACTCTTATTATTATCAATCGAACTCATATTATTAACCATATTATGCAGATATGATCGATAGAACGACAATTACTATACTTATAACTCTTATTATTATCAATCTAACTCATATTATTAGCCATATTATGCTTATATGATCGATAGAACGACAATTACTATACTTATTACTCCTATTATTATCAATCTAACTCATATTATTAGCCATATTATGCTTATATGATCGATAGAACGACAATTACTATACTTATTACTCCTATTATTATCAATCTAACTCATATTATTAGCCATATTATGCTTATATGATCGATAGAACGACAATTACTATACTCACTACTCTTATTGTTATCAATCCAACTCATATTATTAGCCATATTATGCTAATATAATCGACAGAACGACAATTACTATACTTATTACACTTACTATTATCAGACTAGCTCATATTACTAGCCATATTATGCTTATATGATCGATAGAACGACAATTACTATACTTATTACTCCTATTATTATCAATCTAACTCATATTATTAGCCATATTATGCTTATATGATCGATAGAACGACAATTACTATACTCACTACTCTTATTGTTATCAATCTAACTCATATTATTAGCCATATTATGCTAATATAATCGACAGATCGACAATTACTATACTTATTACACTTCCTATTATCAATCTAGCTCATATTACTAGCCATATTATGCTTATATGATCGATAGAACGACAATTACTGTACTCATTACTCTTATTATTATCAATCGAACTCATATTATTAACCATATTATGCAGATATGATCGATAGAACGACAATCACTATACTTATTACTCTTATTATTATCAATCTAACTCATATTATTAGCCATATTATGCTTATATGATCGATAGAACGACAATTACTATACTTATTACTCTTATTATTATCAACCTAGCTCATATTATTAGCCATATTATGCTTATATGATCGATAGAACGACAATTACTATACTTATTACTCCTATTATTATCAATCTAACTCATATTATTAGCCATATTATGCTTATATGATCGATAGAACGAGAATTACTATACTCATTATTCTTATTATTATCAATCTAACTCATATTATTAGCCATATTATGCTTATGTGATCGATAGAACGACAATTACTATACACATTGCTCTTACTATTATCAATCTAACTCATATTATTAACCATATTATGCTAATATGATCGATAGAACGACAATTACTATACTCACTACTCTTATTGTTATCAATCTAACTCATATTATTAGCCATATTATGCTAATATAATCGACAGAACGACAACTACTATACTTATTACACTTCCTATTATCAATCTAGCTCATATTACTAGCCATATTATGCTTATATGATCGATAGAACGACAATTACTATACTTACTACTCTTATTGGTATCAATCTAACTCATGTTATTAAGCATATTATGCGGATATGATGCATAGCACGACATTTACTATACTTATTACTCTTATTATTATCAATCTAACTCATATTATTAGCCATATTATGCCTATATGATCGATAGAACGACAATTACTATACTCATTACTCTTATTATTATCAATCTAACTCATATTATTAGCCATATTATGCTTATATGAGCAATAGAACTACAATTACTATACTTATTACACTCACTATTATCAATCTAACTCATATTATTAACCATATTATGCAGATATGATCGATAGAACGACAATTACTATACTTAGTACACTCACTGTTATCAATCTAACTCATATTATTAACCATATTATGCAAATTTGATCGATAGAACGACAATCACTATACTTATTACTCTTATTATTATCAACCTAGCTCATATTATTAGCCATATTATGCTTACATGATCGACAGAACGACAATTACTATACTTATTATTCTTATTTTTATCAACCTAACTCATATTATTAGCCATATTATGCTTAAATGATTGATAGAACGACAATTACTATACTTATTACTCTTATTATTATGAATCTAACTCATATTATAAACCATATTATGCAGATATGATCGATAGAACTACAATTACTATACTCATTATTCTTATTATTATCAATCTGACTCATATTATTCGCCATATTATGCCTATATGATCGATAGAACGAGAATTACTATACTCACTACTCTTAGTATTATCAATCTAACTCATATTATTTGCCATATTATGCTTATATGATCGATAGAACGACAATTACTATACTCACTACTCTTATTATTATCAATCTAACTCATATTATTAGCCGTATTATGCTAATATAATCGACAGAACGACAATTACTATACTCATTACTCTTATTATTATCAAGCTAACTCATATTATTAACCATATTATGCAGATATGATAGATAGAACGACAATTACTATACCTATTACTCTTATTATTATCAACCTAGCTCATATTATTAGCCATATTATGCTAATATAATCGACAGAACGACAATTACTATACTCATTACTCTTATTATTATCAATCTAACTCTTATTATTAGCCGTATTATGCTAATATAATCGACAGAACGACAATTACTATACTCATTACTCTTATTATTATCAATCTAACTCATATTATTAACCATATTATGCAGATATGATAGATAGAACGACAATTACTATACTTATTACTCTTATTATTATCAACCTAGCTCATATTATTAGCCATATTATGCTTATATGATCGATAGAACGACAATTACTATACTCACTACTCTTATTGTTATCAATCTAACTCATATTATTAGCCATATTATGCTAATATAATCGACAGAACGACAACTACTATACTTATTACACTTCCTATTATCAATCTAGCTCATATTACTAGCCATATTATGCTTATATGATCGATAGAACGACAATTACTATACTTACTACTCTTATTGGTATCAATCTAACTCATATTATTAGCCATATTATGCTTATATGATCGATAGAACGACAATCACTATACTTATTACTCTTATTATTATCAACCTAGCTCATATTATTAGCCATATTATGCTTATATGGTCGATAGAACGACAATTACAATACTCATTACTCTTATTATTATCAATCTAACTCATATTATTAGCCATATTATGCTTATATGAGCAATAGAACTACAATTACTATACTTATTACACTCACTATTATCAATCTAACTCATATTATTAACCATATTATGCAGATATGATCGATAGCACGACATTTACTATACTTATTACTCTTATTATTATCAATCTAACTCATATTATTAGCCATATTATGCTTATATGATCGATAGAACGAGAATTACTATACTCATTACTCTTATTATTATCAATCTAACTCATATTATTAGCCATATTATGCTTATATGATCGATAGAACGACAATTACTATACTCACTACTCTTATTGTTATCAATCTAACTCATATTATTAGCCATATTATGCTAATATAATCGACAGAACGACAATTACTATACTTATTACACTTCCTATTATCAATCTAGCTCATATTACTAGCCATATTATGCTTATATGATCGATAGAACGACAATTACTATACTCATTACTCTTATTATTATCAATCGAACTCATATTATTAACCATATTATGCAGATATGATCGATAGAACGACAATTACTATACTTATTACTCTTATTATTATGAATCTAACTCATATTATTAGCCATATTATGCTTATATGATCGATAGAACGACAATTACTATACACATTACTCTTACTATTATCAATCTAACTCATATTATTAACCATATTATGCTAATATGATCGATAGGAGGTCAATTACTATACTTATTACACTCACTATTATCAATCTAACTCATATTATTAACCATATTATGCGGATATGATCCATAGCACGACATTTACTATACTTATTACTCTTATTATTATCAATCTAACTCATATTATTAGCCATATTATGCCTATATGATCGATAGAACGACAATTACTATACTCATTACTCTTATTATTATCAATCTAACTCATATTATTAGCCATATTATGCTTATATGAGCAATAGAACTACAATTACTATACTTATTACACTCACTATTATCAATCTAACTCATATTATTAACCATATTATGCAGATATGATCGATAGAACGACAATTACTATACTTAGTACACTCACTGTTATCAATCTAACTCATATTATTAACCATATTATGCAAATTTGATCGATAGAACGACAATCACTATACTTATTACTCTTATTATTATCAACCTAGCTCATATTATTAGCCATATTATGCTTACATGATCGACAGAACGACAATTACTATACTTATTATTCTTATTTTTATCAACCTAACTCACATTATTAGCCATATTATGCTTAAATGATTGATAGAACGACAATTACTATACTTATTACTCTTATTATTATGAATCTAACTCATATTATAAACCATATTATGCAGATATGATCGATAGAACTACAATTACTATACTCATTATTCTTATTATTATCAATCTGACTCATATTATTCGCCATATTATGCCTATATGATCGATAGAACGAGAATTACTATACTCACTACTCTTAGTATTATCAATCTAACTCATATTATTTGCCATATTATGCTTATATGATCGATAGAACGACAATTACTATACTCACTACTCTTATTATTATCAATCTAACTCATATTATTAGCCGTATTATGCTAATATAATCGACAGAACGACAATTACTATACTCATTACTCTTATTATTATCAATCTAACTCATATTATTAACCATATTATGCAGATATGATAGATAGAACGACAATTACTATACTTATTACTCTTATTATTATCAACCTAGCTCATATTATTAGCCATATTATGCTTATATGATCGATAGAACGACAATTACTATACTTATTACTCCTATTATTATCAATCTAACTCATATTATTAGCCATATTATGCTTATATGATCGATAGAACGAGAATTACTATACTCATTATTCTTATTATTATCAATCTAACTCATATTATTAGCCATATTATGCTTATGTGATCGATAGAACGACAATTACTATACACATTACTCTTACTATTATCAATCTAACTCATATTATTAACCATATTATGCTAATATGATCGATAGAACGACAATTACTATACTCACTACTCTTATTGTTATCAATCTAACTCATATTATTAGCCATATTATGCTAATATAATCGACAGAACGACAACTACTATACTTATTACACTTCCTATTATCAATCTAGCTCATATTACTAGCCATATTATGCTTATATGATCGATAGAACGACAATTACTATACTTACTACTCTTATTGGTATCAATCTAACTCATATTATTAACCATATTATGCGGATATGATCCATAGCACGACATTTACTATACTTATTACTCTTATTATTATCAATCTAACTCATATTATTAGCCATATTATGCCTATATGATCGATAGAACGACAATTACTATACTCATTACTCTTATTATTATCAATCTAACTCATATTATTAGCCATATTATGCTTATATGAGCAATAGAACTACAATTACTATACTTATTACACTCACTATTATCAATCTAACTCATATTATTAACCATATTATGCAGATATGATCGATAGAACGACAATTACTATACTTAGTACACTCACTGTTATCAATCTAACTCATATTATTAACCATATTATGCAAATTTGATCGATAGAACGACAATCACTATACTTATTACTCTTATTATTATCAACCTAGCTCATATTATTAGCCATATTATGCTTACATGATCGACAGAACGACAATTACTATACTTATTATTCTTATTTTTATCAACCTAACTCATATTATTAGCCATATTATGCTTAAATGATTGATAGAACGACAATTACTATACTTATTACTCTTATTATTATGAATCTAACTCATATTATAAACCATATTATGCAGATATGATCGATAGAACTACAATTACTATACTCATTATTCTTATTATTATCAATCTGACGCATATTATTCGCCACATTATGCCTATATGATCGATAGAACGAGAATTACTATACTCACTACTCTTAGTATTATCAATCTAACTCATATTATTTGCCATATTATGCTTATATGATCGATAGAACGACAATTACTATACTCACTACTCTTATTATTATCAATCTAACTCATATTATTAACCATATTATGCAGATATGATAGATAGAACGACAATTACTATACTTATTACTCTTATTATTATCAACCTAGCTCATATTATTAGCCATATTATGCTTATATGATCGATAGAACGACAATTACTATACTTATTACTCCTATTATTATCAATCTAACTCATATTATTAGCCATATTATGCTTATATGATCGATAGAACGAGAATTACTATACTCATTATTCTTATTATTATCAATCTAACTCATATTATTAGCCATATTATGCTTATGTGATCGATAGAACGACAATTACTATACACATTACTCTTACTATTATCAATCTAACTCATATTATTAACCATATTATGCTAATATGATCGATAGAACGACAATTACTATACTCACTACTCTTATTGTTATCAATCTAACTCATATTATTAGCCATATTATGCTAATATAATCGACAGAACGACAACTACTATACTTATTACACTTCCTATTATCAATCTAGCTCATATTACTAGCCATATTATGCTTGTATGATCGATAGAACGACAATTACTATACTTACTACTCTTATTGGTATCAATCTAACTCATATTATTAAGCATATTATGCGGATATGATCCATAGCACGACATTTACTATACTTATTACTCTTATTATTATCAATCTAACTCATATTATTAGCCATATTATGCCTATATGATCGATAGAACGACAATTACTATACTCATTACTCTTATTATTATCAATCTAACTCATATTATTAGCCATATTATGCTTATATGAGCAATAGAACTACAATTACTATACTTATTACACTCACTATTATCAATCTAACTCATATTATTAACCATATTATGCAGATATGATCGATAGAACGACAATTACTATACTTAGTACACTCACTGTTATCAATCTAACTCATATTATTAACCATATTATGCAAATTTGATCGATAGAACGACAATCACTATACTTATTACTCTTATTATTATCAACCTAGCTCATATTATTAGCCATATTATGCTTACATGATCGACAGAACGACAATTACTATACTTATTATTCTTATTTTTATCAACCTAACTCATATTATTAGCCATATTATGCTTAAATGATTGATAGAACGACAATTACTATACTTATTACTCTTATTATTATGAATCTAACTCATATTATAAACCATATTATGCAGATATGATCGATAGAACTACAATTACTATACTCATTATTCTTATTATTATCAATCTGACTCATATTATTCGCCATATTATGCCTATATGATCGATAGAACGAGAATTACTATACTCACTACTCTTAGTATTATCAATCTAACTCATATTATTTGCCATATTATGCTTATATGATCGATAGAACGACAATTACTATACTCACTACTCTTATTATTATCAATCTAACTCATATTATTAGCCGTATTATGCTAATATAATCGACAGAACGACAATTACTATACTCATTACTCTTATTATTATCAATCTAACTCATATTATTAACCATATTATGCAGATATGATAGATAGAACGACAATTACTATACTTATTACTCTTATTATTATCAACCTAGCTCATATTATTAGCCATATTATGCTTATATGATCGATAGAACGACAATTACTATACTTATTACTCCTATTATTATCAATCTAACTCATATTATTAGCCATATTATGCTTATATGATCGATAGAACGAGAATTACTATACTCATTATTCTTATTATTATCAATCTAACTCATATTATTAGCCATATTATGCTTATGTGATCGATAGAACGACAATTACTATACACATTACTCTTACTATTATCAATCTAACTCATATTATTAACCATATTATGCTAATATGATCGATAGAACGACAATTACTATACTCACTACTCTTATTGTTATCAATCTAACTCATATTATTAGCCATATTATGCTAATATAATCGACAGAACGACAACTACTATACTTATTACACTTCCTATTATCAATCTAGCTCATATTACTAGCCATATTATGCTTATATGATCGATAGAACGACAATTACTATACTTACTACTCTTATTGGTATCAATCTAACTCATATTATTAGCCATATTATGCTTATATGATCGATAGAACGACAATCACTATACTTATTACTCTTATTATTATCAACCTACCTCATATTATTAGCAATATTATGCTTATATGATCGATAGAACGAGAATTACTATACTCATTACTCTTATTATTATGAATCTAACTCATATTATTAGCCATATTATGCTTATATGATCGATAGAACGACAATTGCTATACTCACTACTCTTATTGTTATCAATCTAACTCATATTATTAGCCATATTATGCTAATATAATCGACAGATCGACAATTACTATACTTATTACACTTCCTATTATCAATCTAGCTCATATTACTAGCCATATTATGCTTATATGATCGATAGAACGACAATTACTATACTCATTACTCTTATTATTATCAATCGAACTCATATTATTAACCATATTATGCAGATATGATCGATAGAACGACAATTACTATACTTATTACTCTTATTATTATCAATCTAACTCATATTATTAGCCATATTATGCTTATATGATCGATAGAACGACAATTACTATACACATTACTCTTACTATTATCAATCTAACTCATATTATTAACCATATTATGCTAATATGATCGATAGGAGGTCAATTACTATACTTATTACACTCACTATTAGCAATCTAACTCATATTATTAACCATATTATGCAGATATGATCGATAGCACGACATTTCCTATACTTATTACTCTTATTATTATCAATCTAACTCATATTATTAGCCATATTATGCCTATATGATCGATAGAACGACAATTACTATACTCATTACTCTTATTATTATCAATCTAACTCATATTATTAGCCATATTATGCTTATATGATCGATAGAACGACAATTACTATACTGACTACTCTTATTATTATTAATCCAACTCATATTATTAGCCATATTATGCTAACATAATCGACAGAACGACAATTACTACACATATTATACTTACTGTTATCAATCTAGCTCATATTACTAGCCATATTATGCTAATATAATCGACAGAACGACAATTACTATACTCATTACTCTTATTATTATCAATCTAACTCATATTATTAACCATATTATGCAGATGTGATAGATAGAACGACAATTACTATACTTATTACTCTTATTATTATCAATCTAACTCATATTATTAGCCATATTATGCTTATATGATCGATAGAACGACAATTACTATACTCACTACTCTTATTATTATCAATCTAACTCATATTATTAGCCATATTATGCTAATATAATCGACAGAACGACAATTACTATACTCATTACTCTTATTATTATCAATCGAACTCATATTATTAGCCATATTATGCTTATATGATCGATAGGACGAGAATTACTATACTTATTACTCTTATTATTATCAATCTAACTCTTATTATTAGCCATATTATGCTAATATGATCGATAGAACGACAATTACTATACTCACTACTCTTATTGTTATCAATCCAACTCATATTATTAGCCATATTATGCTAATATAATCGACAGAACGACAATTACTATACTTATTACACTTACTATTATCAGACTAGCTCATATTACTAGCCATATTATGCTTATATGATCGATAGAACGACAATCACTATACTTATTACTCTTATTATTATCAACCTAGCTCATATTATTAGCCATATTATGCTTATATGATCGATAGAACGAGAATTACTATACTCATTACTCTTATTATTATCAATCTAACTCATATTATTAGCCATATTATGCTTATATGATCGATAGAACGACAATTACCATACTCACTACTCTTATTATTATCAATCTAACTCACATTATTAGCCATATTATGCTAACATAATCGACAGAACGACAATTACTACACTTATTACACTTACTGTTATCAATCTAGCTCATATTACTAGCCATATTATGCTTATATTATCGATAGAACGTCAGTTACTATACTTACTACTCTTATTAGTATCAATCTAACTCATATTATTAGCCATATTATGCTTATATGAGCAATAGAACTACAATTACTATACTCATTACACTCACTATTATCAATCTAACTCATATTATTAACCATATTATGCAGATATGATCGATAGCACGACATTTACTATACTTATTACTCTTATTATTATCAATCTAACTCATATTATTAGCCATATTATGCTTATATGATCGATAGAACGAGAATTACTATACTCATTACTCTTATTGTTATCAATCTAACTCATATTATTAGCCATATTATGCTAATATAATCGACAGAACGACAATTACTATACTTATTACACTTCCTATTATCAATCTAGCTCATATTACTAGCCATATTATGCTTATATGATCGATAGAACGACAATTACTATACTCATTACTCTTATTATTATCAATCGAACTCATATTATTAACCATATTATGCAGATATGATCGATAGAACGACAATTACTATACTTATTACTCTTATTATTATCAATCTAACTCATATTATTAGCCATATTATGCTTATATGATCGATAGAACGACAATTACTATACACATTACTCTTACTATTATCAATCTAACTCATATTATTAACCATATTATGCTAATATGATCGATAGGAGGTCAATTACTATACTTATTACACTCACTATTATCAATCTAACTCATATTATTAACCATATTATGCGGATATGATCCATAGCACGACATTTACTATACTTATTACCCTTATTATTATCAATCTAACTCATATTATTGGCCATATTATGCCTATATGATCGATAGAACGACAATTACTATACTCATTACTCTTATTATTATCAATCTAACTCATATTATTAGCCATATTATGCTTATATGAGCAATAGAACTACAATTACTATACTCATTACACTCACTATTATCAATCTAACTCATATTATTAACCATATTATGCAGATATGATCGATAGAACGACAATTACTATACTTAGTACACTCACTGTTATCAATCTAACTCATATTATTAACCATATTATGCAAATTTGATCGATAGAACGACAATCACTATACTTATTACTCTTATTATTATCAACCTAGCTCATATTATTAGCCATATTATGCTTACATGATCGACAGAACGACAATTACTATACTTATTATTCTTATTTTTATCAACCTAACTCATATTATTAGCCATATTATGCTTAAATGATTGATAGAACGACAATTACTATACTTATTACTCTTATTATTATGAATCTAACTCATATTATAAACCATATTATGCAGATATGATCGATAGAACTACAATTACTATACTCATTATTCTTATTATTATCAATCTGACTCATATTATTCGCCATATTATGCCTATATGATCGATAGAACGAGAATTACTATACTCACTACTCTTAGTATTATCAATCTAACTCATATTATTTGCCATATTATGCTTATATGATCGATAGAACGACAATTACTATACTCACTACTCTTATTATTATCAATCTAACTCATATTATTAGCCGTATTATGCTAATATAATCGACAGAACGACAATTACTATACTCATTACTCTTATTATTATCAATCTAACTCATATTATTAACCATATTATGCAGATATGATAGATAGCACGACATTTCCTATACTTATTACTCTTATTATTATCAATCTAACTCATATTATTAGCCATATTATGCCTATATGATCGATAGAACGACAATTACTATACTCATTACTCTTATTATTATCAATCTAACTCATATTATTAGCCATATTATGCTTATATGATCGATAGAACGACAATTACTATACTCACTACTCTTATTATTATTAATCCAACTCATATTATTAGCCATATTATGCTACCATAATCGACAGAACGACAATTACTACACATATTATACTTACTGTTATCAATCTAGCTCATATTACTAGCCATATTATGCTAATATAATCGACAGAACGACAATTACTGTAATCATTACTCTTATTATTATCAATCTAACTCATATTATTAACCATATTATGCAGATGTGATAGATAGAACGACAATTACTATACTTATTACTCTTATTATTATCAATCTAACTCATATTATTAGCCATATTATGCTTATATGATCGATAGAACGACAATTACTATACTCACTACTCTTATTATTATCAATCTAACTCATATTATTAGCCATATTATGCTAATATAATCGACAGAACGACAATTACTATACTCATTACTCTTATTATTATCAATCGAACTCATATTATTAGCCATATTATGCTTATATGATCGATAGAACGAGAATTACTATACTCATTACTCTTATTATTATCAATCTAACTCATATTATTAGCCATATTATGCTTATATGATCGATAGAACGACAATTACTATACTCACTACTCTTATTATTATCAATCTAACTCACATTATTAGCCATATTATGCTAACATAATCGACAGAACGACAATTACTACACTTATTACACTTACTGTTATCAATCTAGCTCATATTACTAGCCATATTATGCTTATATTATCGATAGAACGTCAGTTACTATACTTACTGCTCTTATTAGTATCAATCTAACTCATATTATTAGCCATATTATGCATATATGAGCAATAGAACTACTGTTCACGCGCTGGGTAAAATATTAATTATTTATAGCTGATTTCGAAGGTTGTAAATCTTCGTCGACCCATGGCGTTTCCACAACTTGTTACGGTAGTGGAATTATATGTAGAGTTAGTATTATAGAGTAGAATTGATAGAGTGGCTCAGAGTCCTCCACACTGGTGTGCCCAGGTCAATGAAGGATGTAGTTCATCATCCCACTGGTAGTAATGATTGTTGTATGTTGAAGTCGTTGATAGTAACAAAGTTAATGTAAGACTGACTGAAGTAAGTATATTCTAAGGAAGTTAATCTAAGACTGACTCGTCGCTTCTAAACAGCCAGAAAAGAAAGCAATGCAGGAAGTTCAGGACGTGAAGGCGTTACCAAAAAAGGCCAATCAGGACAGAGTGTTATTTGTGAAAAATACTGATTGGTGAGATGGTTTAGCGAATGGGATTGTAAGATTTTTAGCCTTTATTCCAGGGTTGTAAATTACATTTTGTTAACAAAGTAACCCAAAGCAATTGAGTGATTTGGGTCCTTCAAAGGAAGTAATAAATGGGCACCATGTGTTTATCATCGGAGTTCGAGCGCGTAGGCCCACTTTATTGGGGTGCACAGTTTAGGACCATGGAATAAACTTCTTTAAGAAAAGGTATATTGGTGTTAAGAAAGCGTGCTTTTCTGGCCTATTAGAAGGTTATTGTCAATTGTTAAGAACGTCAAGTTGTGGAGACGTTCATATGGTCTTAAATATCAGTTTAAAATTCCAAAGGTGAAACGTTTTTGGGTTTGACAAAATACCCATAAATGTTACTTTAATTATATTCCGAGCAACTCGGAACATACTCCCCCCGTTGAGAGGGTACCGATCAATAATATAGAGTTTGGGTACTTATCTTTGAGCTGTTGACTGTCACGTGGTATCACCTACGATTACCTTGATGTCTTTGGGTGTACCTGTTTTGCTTGATTGGGTAAAGTAGTACTCGTTTGATTTCTTGATAAGAATTATTGTGACACTTCGAATGTTGATCACCTGGATGGAGTTGTCTGATTCTGGATGCATAATTGAACCAAGAAGCCATTGCAGTGATGGCGCATTATTTTCTGAATAATGTTTTCATTCAAATGAACACTGAATCTCGATGATTTGTTTGATGATTTGATTTTCGCTTGCGTAGAACTCGTTAACGAATCGCCAATAATAAATCGGTTGGAATAAAGAATTATAAATCATTGCGTCTGATATGACAAACATGAATGAACGTAATTTCATAATAATTTTGTTCGAATGATCAATATGTAATTGCAATGTAAATAATTTAGTTCTTGCGACACGTTTGAGGCTGAATTCTGATTGTGTTTGTCAGTTAGTTGTATTCGTGATGAAAGCAGTTTGATGAAGAATTGAAGATTGAATCAATTACCTGCATTCGATGTGGCTCATAGATTCTCAAAGAATATTAAGATTGTAAATTTATGTGAAAAGCAGTTTGAAATATTGTTATGTTGCAGCCTGTATGATTTATACATTGTTTTGAGGTTTATTAGTTTTTACGGAAGTTGGTTTTCTGTTTTACTTGGCATTCTAGTGTACCCTCGTGTCTTGGTTGCGTATGTTTTGTTGTGATGATTTGGGTCTTTAAAAGGAAATAGGGATTGTGTTTGATTGTGTCCGAGTGCCAGGCGTATCCTTGTAAGGATCGCACACTGCGCGACTGATTAGGAATTGTGTTTGATTGTGTCCGAGTGCCAGGCGTATCTTTGTAAGGATCGCACACTGCGCGACTGATACAGACTTGTCTTTGGTTGTGTCCGAGTGCCAGGCGTATCCTTGTAAGGATCGCACACTGCGCGACTGATAGAGACTTGTCTTTTTGTGTCCGAGTGCCAGGCGTATCCTTGTAAAGATCGCACACTGCGCGACTGATTAGGAATTGTCTTTGGTTGTGTCCGAGTGCCAGGCGTACCTTTGTAAGGATCGCACACTGCGCGACTGATACAGACTTGTCTTTGGTTGTGTCCGAGTGCCAGGCGTATCCTTGTGAGGATCGCACACTGCGCGACTGATAGAGACTTGTCTTTTTGTGTCCGAGTGCCAGGCGTATCCTTGTAAAGATCGCACACTGCGCGACTGATAAAGACTTGTATTTGCCCAAAAGGAAAAGCAAGGATACAGTAAAAAACTGTGCGCAGTTGGTGTGCACAATGGATTCCATATGAACAGGTCTGATTGCCATAGTAAACCAAGACTGAACGAGTTGCCTCAAAACTGCCAAAAAGAAACAGAGGAAGGTTGAGCCTCATGTTCGAAATGCTTTAATACCACGAATTTGTGATGATTTGGAATCTCTAAATTGATAACCATGTATTTGTAAATTGTTTCCACGTTACATAGAATTTCCAATTCAAGAAGGTCGTAAATCTTCAGAATTGAAGTATTCCATGAAGTTTTGATTATGCTCAATGATCTAAAGTTAATCTGTAATAAAATTCCATTAATAACATTTTAATGGTGGTTCTGATATGTTGTTCCATGAAACTAAACGAAAGTAACTTTCTTGACAAAAGAATGTAAGATATATGAAAAATAGGACTCTGCGACCATGAGGATAGCCAGGGTCTCATCAGGTAGTATTCTAAAACGAGGGTCGAAACCTGATGACAATAATATGCCATAGACGACTGTCCTTTGCACTTGATTCAGCTGACTAAAGGTCAGCGTTGAGTTTTTATTGAGTAAGGTTTGTTTATTATCGTATGTATGCATACCTGCATACGTCTTTTTTACAAACATTGACGGTTGTTCCACGTGTTGTGAAAAAGGTTATTGAATTTTCTTAAAAGGAAACCGTAAATGAGTTCTACAATCGATCTCGTATTATTGAGAATCCCTAATAGTTTGAGAAACAATCTAACGAATAAGTTTCATTTTGAATCGAATTATTAACTTTAGATTATGATCTAAACGAAGAGTTCATGGAGCGTGAAACGTAAGAGAAAGACATTAGCATTTTTGCAAATGCTGAACTTGTAGTTCATCTTTTGCTTTTCAAAGTGAAGTGTGAATACATTACAGAATAAAGTAGATTGAATTATACGTGATACGACATATTTTGCCTAAATTGGGGGAATTATTTAGCTCCCCCCGATGAACCAATCTAGGTTAAATGTTTGAAAGTATGTACTATGAAATTTTAGATCTTGCTAACCTTAGTTATTATAAAATAACAAAAATTGAATGCTTATAAGATGATTTTAATAAGTACGTGACGCTTTGGAATGGTCATGGAGTTTGATGTTTGCTAATGCTCACTAAAGCTTACTTGATGATACATAATAATCAAATATGTTGATGTCATGTCCATTGAATTTGAAGATTCTAATAAAATTGAGATATTGTTAGCCCGAAATTCTATGAAGTGCAATTGAAATAAAACACCTGTTTAGCAAAATGCTGAGATCTTTTGATATGAGACTTTTAATGGAATATCTATCGAAGTACAGTTATCAGTTAACGTCTAACAATAAAAGAATTGTTGATTTTGCTAAAAGCGTATTTTTGAACAAGCATAACAGGTTAATCTGTTATTACATGAATGAAGAGTAATTAATTTTGAATTAATTTTATATTCTCTTGAAATAACAATATATTCTAATCATGTGACAATTGATAGGAATGTATCTGTTAACACGTATTTGTAATGAAATAGAAAAGCTACCAATAAAGTTAAATCTTACATGACTTAAAATGTGATTCTTGACAGAATAGTAATTATGATGTCATTGATAGTCGAGAAGACAGAATTTCAATTATATTAAATATTCGAATATAAATTCAAACAATCTGGATATGGGGAGTATCTTACAATGGTCATTGTTTATTAAAGAAGCGACCTGAGATGAATCCTTTCAATTGCAAATACGGCAACCTCTTGTTAGGAATAAAATAATATCAATGAGATATATTTTGATATGAAGTTTTTCGTTTTAACATTCTGATGAAATTGATGGGAGGTCTTATTTTGTGACAGAAACCCGTAATTTTGACCAAGGATATTAAAATCCGCAGATTAATTGATGATCATCTGTTTGTTCGACCAAATGTAAGAAATGTTTTTGAAGATTTTTATTATATGCAATTTGTACGATTTTGAATAAATGTAAGAAGATGAATGGACAATAAGCCTGTTTTACTAAAGAATACGTGCAAACGCATTTGAAATGGTTTACGACTATTGGGGTAGGTATGCGCGAGTCAGGTAGTGTGTTAAAACAGTGGTTCGAAGGGCCCGTTGGACACTACCTTAGAAGAATAATGCAACCTAGGCTACGATAGTATAATAATTATCTTGAATTCCGAAACTACGTGTTTGTTTAGATCCATGGAACAATTAAAATCGACTTTTGTTGAAAAGGATTGAATATTTAAATCAGTCAGTTGAATTTGCATAAAATACATGATACATCGTAATGATGTGAATTTTTATAATCGTGAACTGATCATGTGTAAAGAAATCTGCCTGATGTTATTATTTCATTAGTGTCGCAAGCTAGCAATGTTAAATTGTTGTACTAAGAATTGTTATGTTTGAGCTTTACGGATTTGACATGACTGTTTGACGTCATAAAATCGTGTAACAAGAATATCAAAGAAATTGGCGAAACGATTAAACGAGCCTACTTTAGAGAAGCGAAATTATATACTGATTGTTGACTTATCTTGTTCAAGCCTTTGGAAAATCCTCAGATTGTCCGTTGTTTGATATGTTTTCGAATTGATTTCACTTAATAGTCCGTTTGACGCTCATGGGAACACACCAGTGTGGTCATTCACTACGATTTTCAAACACTTTGCGATACACATTGTAACACTTAATCCTGATTATTGCACTGTAAACTGAGTTTATGCACTGAGCAAGTTTGTTGTATCCGGCTCGAAGGACCAAAAATGTTCACGCGCTGGGTAAAATATTAATTATTTATAGCTGATTTCGAAGGTTGTAAATCTTCGTCGACCCATGGCGTTTCCACAACTTGTTACGGTAGTGGAATTATATGTAGAGTTAGTATTATAGAGTAGAATTGATAGAGTGGCTCAGAGTCCTCCACACTGGTGTGCCCAGGTCAATGAAGGATGTAGTTCATCATCCCACTGGTAGTAATGATTGTTGTATGTTGAAGTCGTTGATAGTAACAAAGTTAATGTAAGACTGACTGAAGTAAGTATATTCTAAGGAAGTTAATCTAAGACTGACTCGTCGCTTCTAAACAGCCAGAAAAGAAAGCAATGCAGGAAGTTCAGGACGTGAAGGCGTTACCAAAAAAGGCCAATCAGGACAGAGTGTTATTTGTGAAAAATACTGATTGGTGAGATGGTTTAGCGAATGGGATTGTAAGATTTTTAGCCTTTATTCCAGGGTTGTAAATTACATTTTGTTAACAAAGTAACCCAAAGCAATTGAGTGATTTGGGTCCTTCAAAGGAAGTAATAAATGGGCACCATGTGTTTATCATCGGAGTTCGAGCGCGTAGGCCCACTTTATTGGGGTGCACAGTTTAGGACCATGGAATAAACTTCTTTAAGAAAAGGTATATTGGTGTTAAGAAAGCGTGCTTTTCTGGCCTATTAGAAGGTTATTGTCAATTGTTAAGAACGTCAAGTTGTGGAGACGTTCATATGGTCTTAAATATCAGTTTAAAATTCCAAAGGTGAAACGTTTTTGGGTTTGACAAAATACCCATAAATGTTACTTTAATTATATTCCGAGCAACTCGGAACAACTACAATTACTATACTTATTACACTCACTATTATCAATCTAACTCATATTATTAACCATATTATGCGGATATGATCGATAGCACGACATTTACTATACTTATTACTCTTATTATTATCAATCTAACTCATATTATTAGCCATATTATGCTTATATGATCGATAGAACGAGAATTACTATACTCATTACTCTTATTATTATCAATCTAACTCATATTATTAGCCATATTATGCTTATATGATCGATAGAACGACAATTACTATACTCACTACTCTTATTGTTATCAATCTAACTCATATTATTAGCCATATTATGCTAATATAATCGACAGAACGACAATTACTATACTTATTACACTTCCTATTATCAATCTAGCTCATATTACTAGCCATATTATGCTTATATGATCGATAGAACGACAATTACTATACTCATTACTCTTATTATTATCAATCGAACTCATATTATTAACCATATTATGCAGATATGATCGATAGAACGACAATTACTATACTTATTACTCTTATTATTATCAATCTAACTCATATTATTGGCCATATTATGCTTATATGATCGATAGAACGACAATTACTATACACATTACTCTTACTATTATCAATCTAACTCATATTATTAACCATATTATGCTAATATGATCGATAGGAGGTCAATTACTATACTTATTACACTCACTATTATCAATCTAACTCATATTATTAGCCATATTATGCTTATATAAGCAATAGAACTACAATTACTATACTTATTACACTCACTATTATCAATCTAACTCATATTATTAACCATATTATGCAGATATGATCGATAGAACGACAATTACTATACTTAGTACACTCACTGTTATCAATCTAACTCATATTATTAACCATATTATGCAAATTTGATCGATAGAACGACAATCACTATACTTATTACTCTTATTATTATCAACCTAGCTCATATTATTAGCCATATTATGCTTACATGATCGGCAGAACGACAATTACTATACTTATTATTCTTATTTTTATCAACCTAACTCATATTATTAGCCATATTATGCTTAAATGATTGATAGAACGACAATTACTATACTTATTACTCTTATTATTATGAATCTAACTCATATTATAAACCATATTATGCAGATATGATCGATAGAACTACAATTACTATACTCATTATTCTTATTATTATCAATCTGACTCATATTATTCGCCATATTATGCCTATATGATCGATAGAACGAGAATTACTATACTCACTTCTCTTAGTATTATCAATCTAACTCATATTATTTGCCATATTATGCTTATATGATCGATAGAACGACAATTACTATACTCACTACTCTTATTATTATCAATCTAACTCATATTATTAGCCATATTATGCTAATATAATCGACAGAACGACAATTACTATACTCATTACTCTTATTATTATCAATCGAACTCATATTATTAGACATATTATGCTTATATGATCGATAGAACGAGAATTACTATACTTATTACTCTTATTATTATCAATCTAACTCTTATTATTAGCCGTATTATGCTAATATAATCGACAGAACGACAATTACTATACTCATTACTCTTATTATTATCAATCTAACTCATATTATTAACCATATTACTCAGACATGATAGATAGAACGACAATTACTATACTTATTACTCTTATTATTATCAACCTAGCTCATATTATTAGCCATATTATGCTTATATGATCGATAGAACGACAATTACTATACTCACTACTCTTATTATTATTAATCCAACTCATATTATTAGCCATATTATGCTAACATAATCGACAGAACGACAATTACTATACACATTACTCTTACTATTATCAATCTAACTCATATTATTAACCATATTATGCTAATATGATCGATAGGAGGTCAATTACTATACTTATTACACTCACTATTAGCAATCTAACTCATATTATTAACCATATTATGCAGATATGATCGATAGCACGACATTTCCTATACTTATTACTCTTATTGTTATCAATCTAACTCATATTATTAGCCATATTATGCCTATATGATCGATAGAACGACAATTACTATACTCATTACTCTTATTATTATCAATCTAACTCATATTATTAGCCATATTATGCTTATATGATCGATAGAACGACAATTACTATACTCACTACTCTTATTATTATTAATCCAACTCATATTATTAGCCATATTATGCTACCATAATCGACAGAACGACAATTACTACACATATTATACTTACTGTTATCAATCTAGCTCATATTACTAGCCATATTATGCTAATATAATCGACAGAACGACAATTACTGTACTCATTACTCTTATTATTATCAATCTAACTCATATTATTAACCATATTATGCAGATGTGATAGATAGAACGACAATTACTATACTTATTACTCTTATTATTATCAATCTAACTCATATTATTAGCCATATTATGCTTATATGATCGATAGAACGACAATTACTATACTCACTACTCTTATTATTATCAATCTAACTCATATTATTAGCCATATTATGCTAATATAATCGACAGAACGACAATTACTATACTCATTACTCTTATTATTATCAATCGAACTCATATTATTAGCCATATTATGCTTATATGATCGATAGAACGAGAATTACTATACTTATTACTCTTATTATTATCAGTCTAACTCTTATTATTAGCCATATTATGCTAATATGATCGATAGAACGACAATTACTATACTCACTACTCTTATTGTTATCAATCCAACTCATATTATTAGCCATATTATGCTAATATAATCGACAGAACGACAATTACTATACTTATTACACTTACTATTATCAGACTAGCTCATATTACTAGCCATATTATGCTTATATGATCGATAGAACGACAATCACTATACTTATTACTCTTATTATTATCAACCTAGCTCATATTATTAGCCATATTATGCTTATATGATCGATAGAACGAGAATTACTATACTCATTACTCTTATTATTATCAATCTAACTCATATTATTAGCCATATTATGCTTATATGATCGATAGAACGACAATTACTATACTCACTACTCTTATTATTATCAATCTAACTCACATTATTAGCCATATTATGCTAACATAATCGACAGAACGACAATTACTACACTTATTACACTTACTGTTATCAATCTAGCTCATATTACTAGCCATATTATGCTTATATTATCGATAGAACGTCAGTTACTATACTTACTGCTCTTATTAGTATCAATCTAACTCATATTATTAGCCATATTATGCTTATATGAGCAATAGAACTACAATTACTATACTTATTACACTCACTATTATCAATCTAACTCATATTATTAACCATATTATGCGGATATGATCGATAGCACGACATTTACTATACTTATTACTCTTATTATTATCAATCTAACTCATATTATTAGCCATATTATGCTTATATGATCGATAGAACGAGAATTACTATACTCATTACTCTTATTATTATCAATCTAACTCATATTATTAGCCATATTATGCTTATATGATCGATAGAACGACAATTACTATACTCACTACTCTTATTGTTATCAATCTAACTCATATTATTAGCCATATTATGCTAATATAATCGACAGAACGACAATTACTATACTTATTACACTTCCTATTATCAATCTAGCTCATATTACTAGCCATATTATGCTTATATGATCGATAGAACGACAATTACTATACTCATTACTCTTATTATTATCAATCGAACTCATATTATTAACCATATTATGCAGATATGATCGATAGAACGACAATTACTATACTTATTACTCTTATTATTATCAATCTAACTCATATTATTGGCCATATTATGCTTATATGATCGATAGAACGACAATTACTATACACATTACTCTTACTATTATCAATCTAACTCATATTATTAACCATATTATGCTAATATGATCGATAGGAGGTCAATTACTATACTTATTACACTCACTATTATCAATCTAACTCATATTATTAACCATATTATGCGGATATGATCCATAGCACGACATTTACTATACTTATTACTCTTATTATTATCAATCTAACTCATATTATTAGCCATATTATGCCTATATGATCGATAGAACGACAATTACTATACTCATTACTCTTATTATTATCAATCTAACTCATATTATTAGCCATATTATGCTTATATAAGCAATAGAACTACAATTACTATACTTATTACACTCACTATTATCAATCTAACTCATATTATTAACCATATTATGCAGATATGATCGATAGAACGACAATTACTATACTTAGTACACTCACTGTTATCAGTCTAACTCATATTATTAACCATATTATGCAAATTTGATCGATAGAACGACAATCACTATACTTATTACTCTTATTATTATCAACCTAGCTCATATTATTAGCCATATTATGCTTACATGATCGGCAGAACGACAATTACTATACTTATTATTCTTATTTTTATCAACCTAACTCATATTATTAGCCATATTATGCTTAAATGATTGATAGAACGACAATTACTATACTTATTACTCTTATTATTATGAATCTAACTCATATTATAAACCATATTATGCAGATATGATCGATAGAACTACAATTACTATACTCATTATTCTTATTATTATCAATCTGACTCATATTATTCGCCATATTATGCCTATATGATCGATAGAACGAGAATTACTATACTCACTTCTCTTAGTATTATCAATCTAACTCATATTATTTGCCATATTATGCTTATATGATCGATAGAACGACACATACTATACTCACTACTCTTATTATTATCAATCTAACTCATATTATTAGCCGTATTATGCTAATTTAATCGACAGAACGACAATTACTATACTCATTACTCTTATTATTATCAATCTAACTCATATTATTAACCATATTATGCAGATATGATAGATAGAACGACAATTACTGTACTTATTACTCTTATTATTATCAACCTAGCTCATATTATTAGCCATATTATGCTTATATGATCGATAGAACGACAATTACTATACTTATTACTCCTATTATTATCAATCTAACTCATATTATTAGCCATATTATGCTTATATGATCGATAGAACGAGAATTACTATACTCATTACTCTTATTATTATCAATCTAACTCATATTATTAGCCATATTATGCTAATATAATCGACAGAACGACAATTACTATACTCATTACTCTTATTATTATCAATCGAACTCATATTATTAGCCATATTATGCTTATATGATCGATAGAACGAGAATTACTATACTTATTACTCTTATTATTATCAATCTAACTCTTATTATTAGCCATATTATGCTAATATGATCGATAGAACGACAATTACTATACTCACTACTCTTATTGTTATCAATCCAACTCATATTATTAGCCATATTATGCTAATATAATCGACAGAACGACAATTACTATACTTATTACACTTACTATTATCAGACTAGCTCATATTACTAGCCATATTATGCTTATATGATCGATAGAACGACAATCACTATACTTATTACTCTTATTATTATCAACCTAGCTCATATTATTAGCCATATTATGCTTATATGATCGATAGAACGAGAATTACTATACTCATTACTCTTATTATTATCAATCTAACTCATATTATTAGCCATATTATGCTTATATGATCGATAGAACGACAATTACTATACTCACTACTCTTATTATTATCAATCTAACTCACATTATTAGCCATATTATGCTAACATAATCGACAGAACGACAATTACTACACTTATTACACTTACTGTTATCAATCTAGCTCATATTACTAGCCATATTATGCTTATATTATCGATAGAACGTCAGTTACTATACTTACTACTCTTATTAGTATCAATCTAACTCATATTATTAGCCATATTATGCTTATATGAGCAATAGAACTACAATTACTATACTTATTACACTCACTATTATCAATCTAACTCATATTATTAACCATATTATGCAGATATGATCGATAGCACGACATTTACTATACTTATTACTCTTATTATTATCAATCTAACTCATATTATTAGCCATATTATGCTTATATGATCGATAGAACGAGAATTACTATACTCATTACCCTTATTATTATCAATCTAACTCATATTATTAGCCATATTATGCTTATATGATCGATAGAACGACAATTACTATACTCACTACTCTTATTGTTATCAATCTAACTCATATTATTAGCCATATTATGCTAATATAATCGACAGAACGACAATTACTATACTTATTACACTTCCTATTACCAATCTAGCTCATATTACTAGCCATATTATGCTTATATGATCGATAGAACGACAATTACTATACTCATTACTCTTATTATTATCAATCGAACTCATATTATTAACCATATTATGCAGATATGATCGATAGAACGACAATTACTATACTTATTACTCTTATTATTATCAATCTAACTCATATTATTAGCCATATTATGCTTATATGATCGATAGAACGACAATTACTGTACACATTACTCTTACTATTATCAATCTAACACATATTATTAACCATATTATGCTAATATGATCGATAGGAGGTCAATTACTATACTTATTACACTCACTATTATCAATCTAACTCATATTATTAACCATATTATGCGGATATGATCCATAGCACGACAATTACTATACTTATTACTCTTATTATTATCAACCTAGCTCATATTATTAGCCATATTATGCTTACATGATCGACAGAACGACAATTACTATACTTATTATTCTTATTTTTATCAACCTAACTCATATTATTAGCCATATTATGCTTAAATGATTGATAGAACGACAATTACTATACTTATTACTCTTATTATTATCAACCTAGCTCATATTATTAGCCATATTATGCTTATATGATCGATAGAACGACAATTACTATACTTATTACTCCTATTATTATCAATCTAACTCATATTATTAGCTATATTATGCTTATATGATCGATAGAACGAGAATTACTATACTCATTATTCTTATTATTATCAATCTAACTCATATTATTAGCCATATTATGCTTATGTGATCGATAGAACGACAATTACTATACACATTACTCTTACTATTATCAATCTAACTCATATTATTAACCATATTATGCTAATATGATCGATAGAACGACAATTACTATACTCACTACTCTTACTGTTATCAATCTAACTCATATTATTAGCCATATTATGCTAATATAATCGACAGAACGACAACTACTATACTTATTACACTTCCTATTATCAATCTACCTCATATTACTAGCCATATTATGCTTATATGATCGATAGAACGACAATTACTATACTTACTACTCTTAGTGGTATCAACCTAACTCATATTATTGGCCATATTATGCTTATATGATCGATAGAACGACAATCACTATACTTATTACTCTTATTATTATCAACCTAGCTCATATTATTAGCCATATTATGCTTATATGGTCGATAGAACGACAATTACTATACTCATTACTCTTATTATTATCAATCTAACTCATATTATTAGCCATATTATGCTTATATGAGCAATAGAACTACAATTACTATACTTATTACACTCACTATTATCAATCTAACTCATATTATTAACCATATTATGCAGATATGATCGATAGCACGACATTTACTATACTTATTACTCTTATTATTATCAATCTAACTCATATTATTAGCCATATTATGCTTATATGATCGATAGAACGAGAATTACTATACTCATTACTCTTATTATTATGAATCTAACTCATATTATTAGCCATATTATGCTTATATGATCGATAGAACGACAATTACTATACTCACTACTCTTATTGTTATCAATCTAACTCATATTATTAGCCATATTATGCTAATATAATCGACAGATCGACAATTACTATACTTATTACACTTCCTATTATCAATCTAGCTCATATTACTAGCCATATTATGCTTATATGATCGATAGAACGACAATTACTATACTCATTACTCTTATTATTATCAATCGAACTCATATTATTAACCATATTATGCAGATATGATCGATAGAACGACAATCACTATACTTATTACTCTTATTATTATCAATCTAACTCATATTATTAGCCATATTATGCTTATATGATCGATAGAACGACAATTACTATACACATTACTCTTATTATTATCAATCTAACTCATATTATTAGCCATATTATGCCTATATGATCGATAGAACGACAATTACTATACTCATTACTCTTATTATTATCAATCTAACTCATATTATTAGCCATATTATGCTTATATGAGCAATAGAACTACAATTACTATACTTATTACTCTCACTATTATCAATCTAACTCATATTATTAACCATATTATGCAGATATGATCGATAGAACGACAATTACTATACTTAGTACACTCACTGTTATCAATCTAACTCATATTATTAACCATATTATGCAAATTTGATCGATAGAACGACAATCACTATACTTATTACTCTTATTATTATCAACCTAGCTCATATTATTAGCCATATTATGCTTACATGATCGACAGAACGACAATTACTATACTTATTATTCTTATTTTTATCAACCTAACTCAAATTATTAGCCATATTATGCTTAAATGATTGATAGAACGACAATTACTATACTTATTACTCTTATTATTATGAATCTAACTCATATTATTTGCCATATTATGCTTATATGATCGATAGAACGACAATTACTATACTCACTACTCTTATTATTATCAATCTAACTCATATTATTAGCCGTATTATGCTAATATAATCGACAGAACGACAATTACTATACTCATTACTCTTATTATTATCAATCTAACTCATATTATTAACCATATTATGCAGATATGATAGATAGAACGACAATTACTATACTTACTACTCTTATTGGTATCAATCTAACTCATATTATTAGCCATATTATGCTTATATGATCGATAGAACGACAATCACTATACTTATTACTCTTATTATTATCAACCTAGCTCATATTATTAGCCATATTATGCTTATATGGTCGATAGAACGACAATTACTATACTCATTACTCTTATTATTATCAATCTAACTCATATTATTAGCCATATTATGCTTATATGAGCAATAGAACTACAATTACTATACTTATTACACTCACTATTATCAATCTAACTCATATTATTAACCATATTATGCAGATATGATCGATAGCACGACATTTACTATACTTATTACTCTTATTATTATCAATCTAACTCATATTATTAGCCATATTATGCTTATATGATCGATAGAACGAGAATTACTATACTCATTACTCTTATTATTATGAATCTAACTCATATTATTAGCCATATTATGCTTATATGATCGATAGAACGACAATTACTATACTCACAACTCTTATTGTTATCAATCTAACTCATATTATTAGCCATATTATGCTAATATAATCGACAGATCGACAATTACTATACTTATTACACTTCCTATTATCAATCTAGCTCATTTTACTAGCCATATTATGCTTATATGATCGATAGAACGACAATTACTATACACATTACTCTTACTATTATCAATCTAACTCATATTATTAACCATATTATGCTAATATGATCGATAGGAGGTCAATTACTATACTTATTAGACTCACTATTATCAATCTAACTCATATTATTAACCATATTATGCGGATATGATCCATAGCACGACATTTACTATACTTATTACTCTTATTATTATCAATCTAACTCATATTATTAGCCATATTATGCCTATATGATCGATAGAACGACAATTACTATACTCATTACTCTTATTATTATCAATCTAACTCATATTATTAGCCATATTATGCTTATATGAGCAATAGAACTACAATTACTATACTTATTACACTCACTATTATCAATCTAACTCATATTATTAGCCATATTATGCTTATATGATCGATAGAACGAGAATTACTATACTCATTACTCTTATTATTATCAATCCAACTCATAATATTAGCCATATTATGCTTATATGATCGATAGAACGACAATCACTATACTTATTACGCTTATTATTATCAACCTAGCTCATATTATTAGCCATATTATGCTTATATGATCGATAGAACGACAATTACTATACTTATTACTCTTATTATTATCAATCTAACTCATATTATTAGCCATGTTATGCTTATATGATCGATAGAACGAGATATACTATACTCATTACTCTTATTATTCTCAATCTAACTCATATTATTAGCCATATTATGCTTATATGATCGATAGAACGACAATTACTATACTTATTATTCTTATTTTTATCAACCTAACTCATATTATTATCCATATTATGCTTAAATGATCGATAGAGCGACAATTACTATACTTATTACTCTCAATATTATGGAAATAACTCATATTATTAGCCATATTATGCTTAAATGATCGATAGAACGAAAATTACTATACTTTTTACTCTTTTTATTATCAATCTAACTCATATTATTAGCCATATTATGCTTATATGATCGATAGAATGACAATTTCTATACTCATTACTCTTATTATTATCAATCTAACTCATATTAGTAACCATATTATGCAGATATGATAGATAGAACGACAATTACTATACTTATTACTCTTACTATTATCAATCTAACTCATATTATTAACCATATTATGCTAATATGATCGATAGGAGGTCAATTACTATACTTATTACACTCACTATTAGCAATCTAACTCATATTATTAACCATATAATGCAGATATGATCGATAGCACGACATTTACTATACTTATTACTCTTATTATTATCAACCTAGCTCATGTTATTAGCCATATTATGCTTATATGATCGATAGAACGACAATTACTATACTCACTACTCTTATTATTATCAATCTAACTCATATTATTAGCCATATTATGCTAATATAATCGACAGAACGACAATTACTATACTCACTACTCTTATTATTATCAATCGAACTCATATTATTAGCCATATTATGCTTATATGATCGATAGAACGAGAATTACTATACTTATTACTCTAATTATTATCAATCTAACTCATATTATTAGCCATATTATGCTAATATAATCGACAGAACGACAATTACTATACTCACTACTCTTATTATTATCAATCTAACTCATATTATTAGCCATATTATGCTTATATGATCGATAGAACGACAATTACTATACTTATTACACTTACTATTATCAGACTAGCTCATATTACTAGCCATATTATGCTTATATGATCGATAGAACGACAATCACTATACTTATTACTCTTATTATTATCAACCTAGCTCATATTATTAGCCATATTATGCTTATATGATCGATAGAACGACAATTACTATACTTATTACTCCTATTATTATCAATCTAACTCATATTATTAGCCATATTATGCTTATATGATCGATAGAACGACAATTACTATACTTATTACTCCTATTATTATCAATCTAACTCATATTATTAGCCATATTATGCTTATATGATCGATAGAACGACAATTACTATACTCACTACTCTTATTGTTATCAATCCAACTCATATTATTAGCCATATTATGCTAATATAATCGACAGAACGACAATTACTATACTTATTACACTTACTATTATCAGACTAGCTCATAATACTAGCCATATTATGCTTATATGATCGATAGAACGACAATTACTATACTTATTACTCCTATTATTATCAATCTAACTCATATTATTAGCCATATTATGCTTATATGATCGATAGAACGAAAATTACTATACTCACTACTCTTATTGTTATCAATCTAACTCATATTATTAGCCATATTATGCTAATATAATCGACAGATCGACAATTACTATACTTATTACACTTCCTATTATCAATCTAGCTCATATTACTAGCCATATTATGCTATATGATCGATAGAACGACAATTACTATACTCATTACTCTTATTATTATCAATCGAACTCATATTATTAACCATATTATGCAGATATGATCGATAGAACGACAATCACTATACCTATTACTCTTATTATTATCAATCTAACTCATATTATTAACCATATTATGCGGATATGATCCATAGCACGACATTTACTATACTTATTACTCTTATTATTATCAATCTAACTCATATTATTAGCCATATTATGCCTATATGATCGATAGAACGACAATTACTATACTCATTACTCTTATTATTATCAATCTAACTCATATTATTAGCCATATTATGCTTATATGAGCAATAGAACTACAATTACTATACTTATTACACTCACTATTATCAATCTAACTCATATTATTAACCATATTATGCAGATAT
The DNA here is from genome assembly GCF_050947335.1 of Megachile rotundata. Taxonomy (NCBI): domain Eukaryota; kingdom Metazoa; phylum Arthropoda; class Insecta; order Hymenoptera; family Megachilidae; genus Megachile; species Megachile rotundata. The sequence goes on along the minus strand of NW_027474158.1, from coordinate 34,633 downwards.
GATCGATAGAACGACAATTACTATACTTAGTACACTCACTGTTATCAATCTAACTCATATTATTAACCATATTATGCAAATTTGATCGATAGAACGACAATCACTATACTTATTACTCTTATTATTATCAACCTAGCTCATATTATTAGCCATATTATGCCTACATGATCGACAGAACGACAATTACTATACTTATTATTCTTATTTTTATCAACCTAACTCATATTATTAGCCATATTATGCTTAAATGATTGATAGAACGACAATTACTGTACTTATTACTCTTATTATTATGAATCTAACTCATATTATAAACCATATTATGCAGATATGATCGATAGAACTACAATTACTATACTCATTATTCTTATTATTATCAATCTGACTCATATTATTAGCCATATTATGCCTATATGATCGATAGAACGAGAATTACTATACTCACTACTCTTAGTATTATCAATCTAACTCATATTATTAACCATATTATGCAGATATGATAGATAGAACGACAATTACTATACTTATTACTCTTATTATTATCAACCTAGCTCATATTATTAGCCATATTATGCTTATATGATCGATAGAACGACAATTACTATACTTATTACTCCTATTATAATCAATCCAACTCATATTATTAGCCATATTATGCCTATATGATCGATAGAACGACAATTACTATACTCATTACTCTTATTATTATCAATCTAACTCATATTATTAGCCATATTATGCTTATATGAGCAACAGAACTACAATTACTATACTTATTACACTCACTATTATCAATCTAACTCATATTATTAACTATATTATGCAGATATGATCGATAGCACGACATTTACTATACTTATTACTCTTATTATTATCAATCTAACTCATATTATTAGCCATATTATGCTTATATGATCGATAGAACGAGAATTACTATACTCATTACTCTTATTATTATCAATCTAACTCATATTATTAGCCATATTATGCTTATATGATCGATAGAACGAGAATTACTATACTCATTACTCTTATTATTATCAATCCAACTCATAATATTAGCCATATTATGCTTATATGATCGATAGAACGACAATCACTATACTTATTACGCTTATTATTATCAACCTAGCTCATATTATTAGCCATATTATGCTTATATGATCGATAGAACGACAATTACTATACTTATTACTCTTATTATTATCAATCTAACTCATATTATTAGCCATATTATGCTTATATGATCGATAGAACGAGATATACTATACTCATTACTCTTATTATTCTCAATCTAACTCATATTATTAGCCATATTATGCTTATATGATCGATAGAACGACAATCACTATACTTATTACTCTTATTATTTTCGACCTAGCTCATATTATTAGCCATATTATGCTTATATGATCGATAGAACGACAATTACTATACTTATTATTCTTATTTTTATCAACCTAACTCATATTATTAGCCATATTATGCTTAAATGATCGATAGAGCGACAATTACTATACTTATTACTCTCAGTATTATGAAAATAACTCATATTATTAGCCATATTATGCTTAAATGATCGATAGAACGAAAATTACTATACTTTTTACTCTTTTTATTATCAATCTAACTCATATTATTAGCCATATTATGCTTATATGATCGATAGAACGACAATTTCTATACTCATTACTCTTATTATTATCAATCTAACTCATATTAGTAACCATATTATGCAGATATGATAGATAGAACGACAATTACTATACTTATTACTCTTACTATTATCAATCTAACTCACATTATTAACCATATTATGCTAATATGATCGATAGGAGGTCAATTACTATACTTATTACACTCACTATTAGCAATCTAACTCATATTATTAACCATATAATGCAGATATGATCGATAGCACGACATTTACTATACTTATTACTCTTATTATTATCAACCTAGCTCATATTATTAGCCATATTATGCTTATATGATCGATAGAACGGCAATTACTATACTCACTACTCTTATTATTATCAATCTAACTCATATTATTAGCCATATTATGCTAATATAATCGACAGAACGACAATTACTATACTCATTACTCTTATTATTACCAATCGAACTCATATCATTAGCCATATTATGCTTATATGATCGATAGAACGAGAATTACTATACTTATTACTCTTATTATTATCAATCTAACTCTTATTATTAGCCATATTATGCTAATATGATCGATAGAACGACAATTACTATACTCACTACTCTTATTGTTATCAATCCAACTCATATTATTAGCCATATTATGCTAATATAATCGACAGAACGACGATTACTATACTTATTACACTTACTATTATCTGACTAGCTCATATTACTAGCCACATTATGCTTATATGATCGATAGAACGACAATCACTATACTTATTACTCTTATTATTATCAACCTAGCTCATATTATTAGCCATATTATGCTTATATGATCGATAGAACGACAATTACTATACTTATTACTCCTATTATTATCAATCTAACTCATATTATTAGCCATATTATGCTTATATGATCGATAGAACGACAATTACTATACTCACTACTCTTATTGTTATCAATCTAACTCATATTATTAGCCATATTATGCTTATATGAGCAATAGAACTACAATTACTATACTTATTACACTCACTATTATCAATCTAACTCATATTATTAGCCATATTATGCTTATATGATCGATAGAACGAGAATTACTATACTCATTACTCTTATTATTATGAATCTAACTCATATTATTAGCCATATTATGCTTATATGATCGATAGAACGACAATTACTATACTCACAACTCTTATTGTTATCAATCTAACTCATATTATTAGCCATATTATGCTAATATAATCGACAGATCGACAATTACTATACTTATTACACTTCCTATTATCAATCTAGCTCATTTTACTAGCCATATTATGCTTATATGATCGATAGAACGACAATTACTATACACATTACTCTTACTATTATCAATCTAACTCATATTATTAACCATATTATGCTAATATGATCGATAGGAGGTCAATTACTATACTTATTAGACTCACTATTATCAATCTAACTCATATTATTAACCATATTATGCGGATATGATCCATAGCACGACATTTACTATACTTATTACTCTTATTATTATCAATCTAACTCATATTATTAGCCATATTATGCCTATATGATCGATAGAACGACAATTACTATACTCATTACTCTTATTATTATCAATCTAACTCATATTATTAGCCATATTATGCTTATATGAGCAATAGAACTACAATTACTATACTTATTACACTCACTATTATCAATCTAACTCATATTATTAGCCATATTATGCTTATATGATCGATAGAACGAGAATTACTATACTCATTACTCTTATTATTATCAATCCAACTCATAATATTAGCCATATTATGCTTATATGATCGATAGAACGACAATCACTATACTTATTACGCTTATTATTATCAACCTAGCTCATATTATTAGCCATATTATGCTTATATGATCGATAGAACGACAATTACTATACTTATTACTCTTATTATTATCAATCTAACTCATATTATTAGCCATGTTATGCTTATATGATCGATAGAACGAGATATACTATACTCATTACTCTTATTATTCTCAATCTAACTCATATTATTAGCCATATTATGCTTATATGATCGATAGAACGACAATTACTATACTTATTATTCTTATTTTTATCAACCTAACTCATATTATTATCCATATTATGCTTAAATGATCGATAGAGCGACAATTACTATACTTATTACTCTCAGTATTATGGAAATAACTCATATTATTAGCCATATTATGCTTAAATGATCGATAGAACGAAAATTACTATACTTTTTACTCTTTTTATTATCAATCTAACTCATATTATTAGCCATATTATGCTTATATGATCGATAGAATGACAATTTCTATACTCATTACTCTTATTATTATCAATCTAACTCATATTAGTAACCATATTATGCAGATATGATAGATAGAACGACAATTACTATACTTATTACTCTTACTATTATCAATCTAACTCATATTATTAACCATATTATGCTAATATGATCGATAGGAGGTCAATTACTATACTTATTACACTCACTATTAGCAATCTAACTCATATTATTAACCATATAATGCAGATATGATCGATAGCACGACATTTACTATACTTATTACTCTTATTATTATCAACCTAGCTCATGTTATTAGCCATATTATGCTTATATGATCGATAGAACGACAATTACTATACTCACTACTCTTATTATTATCAATCTAACTCATATTATTAGCCATATTATGCTAATATAATCGACAGAACGACAATTACTATACTCACTACTCTTATTATTATCAATCGAACTCATATTATTAGCCATATTATGCTTATATGATCGATAGAACGAGAATTACTATACTTATTACTCTTATTATTATCAATCTAACTCTTATTATTAGCCATATTATGCTAATATGATCGATAGAACGACAATTACTATACTCACTACTCTTATTGTTATCAATCCAACTCATATTATTAGCCATATTATGCTAATATAATCGACAGAACGACAATTACTATACTTATTATACTTACTATTATCAGACTAGCTCATATTACTAGCCATATTATGCTTATATGATCGATAGAACGACAATCACTATACTTATTACTCTTATTATTATCAACCTAGCTCATATTATTAGCCATATTATGCTTATATGATCGATAGAACGACAATTACTATACTTATTACTCCTATTATTATCAAACTAACTCATATTATTAGCCATATTATGCTTATATGATCGATAGAACGACAATTACTATACTCACTACTCTTATTGTTATCAATCCAACTCATATTATTAGCCATATTATGCTAATATAATCGACAGAACGACAATTACTATACTTATTACACTTACTATTATCAGACTAGCTCATATTACTAGCCATATTATGCTTATATGATCGATAGAACGACAATCACTATACTTATTACTCTTATTATTATCAACCTAGCTCATATTATTAGCCATATTATGCTTATATGATCGATAGAACGACAATTACTCTACTTATTACTCCTATTATTATCAATCTAACTCATATTATTAGCCATATTATGCTTATATGATCGATAGAACGACAATTACTATACTTATTACTCCTATTATTATCAATCTAACTCATATTATTAGCCATATTATGCTTATATGATCGATAGAACGACAATTACTATACTTATTACACTTACTATTATCAGACTAGCTCATATTACTAGCCATATTATGCTTATATGATCGATAGAACGACAATCACTATACTTATTACTCTTATTATTATCAACCTAGCTCATATTATTAGCCATATTATGCTTATATGATCGATAGAACGACAATTACTATACTTATTACTCCTATTATTATCAATCTAACTCATATTATTAGCCATATTATGCTTATATGATCGATAGAACGACAATTACTATACTTATTACTCCTATTATTATCAATCTAACTCATATTATTAGCCATATTATGCTTATATGATCGATAGAACGACAATTACTATACTCACTACTCTTATTGTTATCAATCCAACTCATATTATTAGCCATATTATGCTAATATAATCGACAGAACGACAATTACTATACTTATTACACTTACTATTATCAGACTAGCTCATATTACTAGCCATATTATGCTTATATGATCGATAGAACGACAATTACTATACTTATTACTCCTATTATTATCAATCTAACTCATATTATTAGCCATATTATGCTTATATGATCGATAGAACGAAAATTACTATACTCACTACTCTTATTGTTATCAATCTAACTCATATTATTAGCCATATTATGCTAATATAATCGACAGATCGACAATTACTATACTTATTACACTTCCTATTATCAATCTAGCTCATATTACTAGCCATATTATGCTATATGATCGATAGAACGACAATTACTATACTCATTACTCTTATTATTATCAATCGAACTCATATTATTAACCATATTATGCAGATATGATCGATAGAACGACAATCACTATACCTATTACTCTTATTATTATCAATCTAACTCATATTATTAACCATATTATGCGGATATGATCCATAGCACGACATTTACTATACTTATTACTCTTATTATTATCAATCTAACTCATATTATTAGCCATATTATGCCTATATGATCGATAGAACGACAATTACTATACTCATTACTCTTATTATTATCAATCTAACTCATATTATTAGCCATATTATGCTTATATGAGCAATAGAACTACAATTACTATACTTATTACACTCACTATTATCAATCTAACTCATATTATTAACCATATTATGCAGATATGATCGATAGAACGACAATTACTATACTTAGTACACTCACTGTTATCAATCTAACTCATATTATTAACCATATTATGCAAATTTGATCGATAGAACGACAATCACTATACTTATTACTCTTATTATTATCACCTAGCACATATTATTAGCCATATTATGCTTACATGATCGACAGAACGACAATTACTATACTTATTATTCTTATTTTTATCAACCTAACTCATATTATTAGCCATATTATGCTTAAATGATTGATAGAACGACAATTACTGTACTTATTACTCTTATTATTATGAATCTAACTCATATTATAAACCATATTATGCAGATATGATCGATAGAACTACAATTACTATACTCATTATTCTTATTATTATCAATCTGACTCATATTATTAGCCATATTATGCCTATATGATCGATAGAACGAGAATTACTATACTCACTACTCTTAGTATTATCAATCTAACTCATATTATTAACCATATTATGCAGATATGATAGATAGAACGACAATTACTATACTTATTACTCTTATTATTATCAACCTAGCTCATATTATTAGCCATATTATGCTTATATGATCGATAGAACGACAATTACTATACTTATTACTCCTATTATAATAAATCCAACTCATATTATTAGCCATATTATGCCTATATGATCGATAGAACGACAATTACTATACTCATTACTCTTATTATTATCAATCTAACTCATATTATTAGCCATATTATGCTTATATGAGCAACAGAACTACAATTACTATACTTATTACACTCACTATTATCAATCTAACTCATATTATTAACTATATTATGCAGATATGATCGATAGCACGACATTTACTATACTTATTACTCTTATTATTATCAATCTAACTCATATTATTAGCCATATTATGCTTATATGATCGATAGAACGAGAATTACTATACTCATTACTCTTATTATTATCAATCTAACTCATATTATTAGCCATATTATGCTTATATGATCGATAGAACGAGAATTACTATACTCATTACTCTTATTATTATCAATCCAACTCATAATATTAGCCATATTATGCTTATATGATCGATAGAACGACAATCACTATACTTATTACGCTTATTATTATCAACCTAGCTCATATTATTAGCCATATTATGCTTATATGATCGATAGAACGACAATTACTATACTTATTACTCTTATTATTATCAATCTAACTCATATTATTAGCCATATTATGCTTATATGATCGATAGAACGAGATATACTATACTCATTACTCTTATTATTCTCAATCTAACTCATATTATTAGCCATATTATGCTTATATGATCGATAGAACGACAATCACTATACTTATTACTCTTATTATTTTCGACCTAGCTCATATTATTAGCCATATTATGCTTATATGATCGATAGAACGACAATTACTATACTTATTATTCTTATTTTTATCAACCTAACTCATATTATTAGCCATATTATGCTTAAATGATCGATAGAGCGACAATTACTATACTTATTACTCTCAGTATTATGAAAATAACTCATATTATTAGCCATATTATGCTTAAATGATCGATAGAACGAAAATTACTATACTTTTTACTCTTTTTATTATCAATCTAACTCATATTATTAGCCATATTATGCTTATATGATCGATAGAACGACAATTTCTATACTCATTACTCTTATTATTATCAATCTAACTCATATTAGTAACCATATTATGCAGATATGATAGATAGAACGACAATTACTATACTTATTACTCTTACTATTATCAATCTAACTCACATTATTAACCATATTATGCTAATATGATCGATAGGAGGTCAATTACTATACTTATTACACTCACTATTAGCAATCTAACTCATATTATTAACCATATAATGCAGATATGATCGATAGCACGACATTTACTATACTTATTACTCTTATTATTATCAACCTAGCTCATATTATTAGCCATATTATGCTTATATGATCGATAGAACGGCAATTACTATACTCACTACTCTTATTATTATCAATCTAACTCATATTATTAGCCATATTATGCTAATATAATCGACAGAACGACAATTACTATACTCATTACTCTTATTATTACCAATCGAACTCATATCATTAGCCATATTATGCTTATATGATCGATAGAACGAGAATTACTATACTTATTACTCTTATTATTATCAATCTAACTCTTATTATTAGCCATATTATGCTAATATGATCGATAGAACGACAATTACTATACTCACTACTCTTATTGTTATCAATCCAACTCATATTATTAGCCATATTATGCTAATATAATCGACAGAACGACGATTACTATACTTATTACACTTACTATTATCTGACTAGCTCATATTACTAGCCACATTATGCTTATATGATCGATAGAACGACAATCACTATACTTATTACTCTTATTATTATCAACCTAGCTCATATTATTAGCCATATTATGCTTATATGATCGATAGAACGACAATTACTATACTTATTACTCCTATTATTATCAATCTAACTCATATTATTAGCCATATTATGCTTATATGATCGATAGAACGACAATTACTATACTCACTACTCTTATTGTTATCAATCTAACTCATATTATTAGCCATATTATGCTAATATAATCGACAGATCGACAATTACTATACTTATTACACTTCCTATTATCAATCTAGCTCATATTACTAGCCATATTATGCTTATATGATCGATAGAACGACAATTACTATACTCATTACTCTTATTATTATCAATCGAACTCATATTATTAACCATATTATGCAGATATGATCGATAGAACGACAATCACTATACTTATTACTCTTATTATTATCAATCTAACTCATATTATTAGCCATATTATGCTTATATGATCGATAGAACGACAATTACTATACACATTACTCTTATTATTATCAATCTAACTCATATTATTAGCCATATTATGCCTATATGATCGATAGAACGACAATTACTATACTCATTACTCTTATTATTATCAATCTAACTCATATTATTAGCCATATTATGCTTATATGAGCAATAGAACTACAATTACTATACTTATTACTCTCACTATTATCAATCTAACTCATATTATTAACCATATTATGCAGATATGATCGATAGAACGACAATTACTATACTTAGTACACTCACTGTTATCAATCTAACTCATATTATTAACCATATTATGCAAATTTGATCGATAGAACGACAATCACTATACTTATTACTCTTATTATTATCAACCTAGCTCATATTATTAGCCATATTATGCTTACATGATCGACAGAACGACAATTACTATACTTATTATTCTTATTTTTATCAACCTAACTCAAATTATTAGCCATATTATGCTTAAATGATTGATAGAACGACAATTACTATACTTATTACTCTTATTATTATGAATCTAACTCATATTATTTGCCATATTATGCTTATATGATCGATAGAACGACAATTACTATACTCACTACTCTTATTATTATCAATCTAACTCATATTATTAGCCGTATTATGCTAATATAATCGACAGAACGACAATTACTATACTCATTACTCTTATTATTATCAATCTAACTCATATTACTAACCATATTATGCAGATATGATAGATAGAACGACAATTACTATACTTACTACTCTTATTGGTATCAATCTAACTCATATTATTAGCCATATTATGCTTATATGATCGATAGAACGACAATCACTATACTTATTACTCTTATTATTATCAACCTAGCTCATATTATTAGCCATATTATGCTTATATGATCGATAGAACGACAATTACTATACTCATTACTCTTATTATTATCAATCGAACTCATATTATTAGCCATATTATGCTAATATAATCGACAGATCGACAATTACTATACTTATTACACTTCCTATTATCAATCTAGCTCATATTACTAGCCATATTATGCTTATATGATCGATAGAACGAGAATTACTATACTCATTACTCTTATTATTATCAATCTAACTCATATTATTAGCCATATTATGCTTATATGATCGATAGAACGAGTATTACTATACTCATTACTCTTATTATTATCAATCCAACTCATAATATTAGCCATATTATGCTTATATGATCGATAGAACGACAATCACTATACTTATTACTCCTATTATTATCAACCTAGCTCATATTATTAGCCATATTATGCTTATATGGTCGATAGAACGACAATTACTATACTCATTACTCTTATTATTATCAATCTAACTCATATTATTAGCCATATTATGCTTATATGATCGATAGAACGAGAATTACTATACTCATTACTCTTATTATTATGAATCTAACTCAGATTATTAGCCATATTATGCTTATATGATCGATAGAACGACAATTACTATACTCACAACTCTTATTGTTATCAATCTAACTCATATTATTAGCCATATTATGCTAATATAATCGACAGATCGACAATTACTATACTTATTACACTTCCTATTATCAATCTAGCTCATATTACTAGCCATATTATGCTTATATGATCGATAGAACGACAATTACTATACTCATTACTCTTATTATTATCAATCGAACTCATATTATTAACCATATTATGCAGATATGATCGATAGAACGACAATTACTATACTTATTACTCTTATTATTATCAATCTAACTCATATTATTAGCCATATTATGCTTATATGATCGATAGAACGACAATTACTAGACACATTACTCTTACTATTATCAATCTAACTCATATTATTAACCATATTATGCTAATATGATCGATAGGAGGTCAATTACTATACTTATTACACTCACTATTATCAATCTAACTCATATTATTAACCATATTATGCGGATATGATCCATAGCACGACATTTACTATACTTATTACTCTTATTATTATCAATCTAACTCATATTATTAGCCATATTATGCCTATATGATCGATAGAACGACAATTACTATACTCATTACTCTTATTATTATCAATCTAACTCATATTATTAGCCATATTATGCTTATATGAGCAATAGAACTACAATTACTATACTTATTACACTCACTATTATCAATCTAACTCATATTATTAACCATATTATGCAGATATGATCGATAGCACGACATTTACTATACTTATTACTCTTATTATTATCAATCTAACTCATATTATTAGCCATATTATGCTTATATGATCGATAGAACGAGAATTACTATACTCATTACTCTTATTATTATCAATCTAACTCATATTATTAGCCATATTATGCTTATATGATCGATAGAACGAGTATTACTATACTCATTACTCTTATTATTATCAATCCAACTCATAATATTAGCCATATTATGCTTATATGATCGATAGAACGACAATCACTATACTTATTACGCTTATTATTATCAACCTAGCTCATATTATTAGCCATATTATGCTTATATGATCGATAGAACGACAATTACTAAACTTATTACTCTTATTATTATCAATCTAACTCATATTATTAGCCATATTATGCTTATATGATCGATAGAACGAGATATACTATACTCATTACTCTTATTATTCTCAATCTAACTCATATTATTAGCCATATTATGCTTATATGATCGATAGAACGACAATCACTATACTTATTACTCTTATTATTTTCGACCTAGCTCATATTATTAGCCATATTATGCTTATATGATCGATAGAACGACAATTACTATACTTATTATTCTTATTTTTATCAACCTAACTCATATTATTAGCCATATTATGCTTAAATGATCGATAGAGCGACAATTACTATACTTATTACTCTCAGTATTATGAAAATAACTCATATTATTAGCCATATTATGCTTAAATGATCGATAGAACGAAAATTACTATACTTTTTACTCTTTTTATTATCAATCTAACTCATATTATTAGCCATATTATGCTTATATGATCGATAGAACGACAATTTCTATACTCATTTCTCTTATTATTATCAATCTAACTCATATTAGTAACCATATTATGCAGATATGATAGATAGAACGACAATTACTATACTTATTACTCTTACTATTATCAATCTAACTCATATTATTAACCATATTATGCTAATATGATCGATAGGAGGTCAATTACTATACTTATTACACTCACTATTAGCAATCTAACTCATATTATTAACCATATAATGCAGATATGATCGATAGCACGACATTTACTATACTTATTACTCTTATTATTATCAACCTAGCTCATGTTATTAGCCATATTATGCTTATATGATCGATAGAACGACAATTACTATACTCACTACTCTTATTATTATCAATCTAACTCATATTATTAGCCATATTATGCTAATATAATCGACAGAACGACAATTACTATACTCACTACTCTTATTATTATCAATCGAACTCATATTATTAGCCATATTATGCTTATATGATCGATAGAACGAGAATTACTATACTTATTACTCTTATTATTATCAATCTAACTCTTATTATTAGCCATATTATGCTTATATGATCGATAGAACGACAATTTCTATACTCATTACTCTTATTATTATCAATCTAACTCATATTAGTAACCATATTATGCAGATATGATAGATAGAACGACAATTACTATACTTATTACTCTTACTATTATCAATCTAACTCATATTATTAACCATATTATGCTAATATGATCGATAGGAGGTCAATTACTATACTTATTACACTCACTATTAGCAATCTAACTCATATTATTAACCATATAATGCAGATATGATCGATAGCACGACATTTACTATACTTATTACTCTTATTATTATCAACCTAGCTCATGTTATTAGCCATATTATGCTTATATGATCGATAGAACGACAATTACTATACTCACTACTCTTATTATTATCAATCTAACTCATATTATTAGCCATATTATGCTAATATAATCGACAGAACGACAATTACTATACTCACTACTCTTATTATTATCAATCGAACTCATATTATTAGCCATATTATGCTTATATGATCGATAGAACGAGAATTACTATACTTATTACTCTTATTATTATCAATCTAACTCTTATTATTAGCCATATTATGCTAATATGATCGATAGAACGACAATTACTATACTCACTACTCTTATTGTTATCAATCCAACTCATATTATTAGCCATATTATGCTAATATAATCGACAGAACGACAATTACTATACTTATTACACTTACTATTATCAGACTAGCTCATATTACTAGCCATATTATGCTTATATGATCGATAGAACGACAATCACTATACTTATTACTCTTATTATTATCAACCTAGCTCATATTATTAGCCATATTATGCTTATATGATCGATAGAACGACAATTACTATACTTATTACTCCTATTATTATCAATCTAACTCATATTATTAGCCATATTATGCTTATATGATCGATAGAACGACAATTACTATACTCACTACTCTTATTGTTATCAATCCAACTCATATTATTAGCCGTATTATGCTAATATAATCGACAGAACGACAATTACTATACTTATTACACTTACTATTATCAGACTAGCTCATATTACTAGCCATATTATGCTTATATGATCGATAGAACGACAATCACTATACTTATTACTCTTATTATTATCAACCTAGCTCATATTATTAGCCATATTATGCTTATATGATCGATAGAACGACAATTACTATACTTATTACTCCTATTATTATCAATCTAACTCATATTATTAGCCATATTATGCTTATATGATCGATAGAACGACAATTACTATACTCACTACTCTTATTGTTATCAATCTAACTCATATTATTAGCCATATTATGCTAATATAATCGACAGATCGACAATTACTATACTTATTACACTTCCTATTATCAATCTAGCTCATATTACTAGCCATATTATGCTATATGATCGATAGAACGACAATTACTATACTCATTACTCTTATTATTATCAATCGAACTCATATTATTAACCATATTATGCAGATATGATCGATAGAACGACAATCACTATACCTATTACTCTTATTATTATCAATCTAACTCATATTATTAACCATATTATGCGGATATGATCCATAGCACGACATTTACTATACTTATTACTCTTATTATTATCAATCTAACTCATATTATTAGCCATATTATGCCTATATGATCGATAGAACGACAATTACTATACTCATTACTCTTATTATTATCAACCTAGCTCATATTATTAGCCATATTATGCTTATATGATCGATAGAACGACAATTACTATACTTATTACTCCTATTATAATCAATCTAACTCATATTATTAGCCATATTATGCCTATATGATCGATAGAACGACAATTACTATACTCATTACTCTTATTATTATCAATCTAACTCATATTATTAGCCATATTATGCTTATATGAGCAATAGAACTACAATTACTATACTTATTACACTCACTATTATCAATCTAACTCATATTATTAACCATATTATGCAGATATGATCGATAGCACGACATTTACTATACTTATTACTCTTATTATTATCAATCTAACTCATATTATTAGCCATATTATGCTTATATGATCGATAGAACGAGAATTACTATACTCATTACTCTTATTATTATCAATCTAACTCATATTATTAGCCATATTATGCTTATGTGATCGATAGAACGAGAATTACTATACTCATTACTCTTATTATTATCAATCCAACTCATAATATTAGCCATATTATGCTTATATGATCGATAGAACGACAATCACTATACTTATTACGCTTATTATTATCAACCTAGCTCATATTATTAGCCATATTATGCTTATATGATCGATAGAACGACAATTACTATACTTATTACTCTTATTATTATCAATCTAACTCATATTATTAGCCATATTATGCTTATATGATCGATAGAACGAGATATACTATACTCATTACTCTTATTATTCTCAATCTAACTCATATTATTAGCCATATTATGCTTATATGATCGATAGAACGACAATCACTATACTTATTACTCTTATTATTTTCGACCTAGCTCATATTATTAGCCATATTATGCTTATATGATCGATAGAACGACAATTACTATACTTATTATTCTTATTTTTATCAACCTAACTCATATTATTAGCCATATTATGCTTAAATGATCGATAGAGCGACAATTACTATACTTATTACTCTCAGTATTATGAAAATAACTCATATTATTAGCCATATTATGCTTAAATGATCGATAGAACGAAAATTACTATACTTTTTACTCTTTTTATTATCAATCTAACTCATATTATTAGCCATATTATGCTTATATGATCGATAGAACGACAATTTCTATACTCATTACTCTTATTATTATCAATCTAACTCATATTAGTAACCATATTATGCAGATATGATAGATAGAACGACAATTACTATACTTATTACTCTTCCTATTATCAATCTAACTCATATTATTAACCATATTATGCTAATATGATCGATAGGAGGTCAATTACTATACTTATTACACTCACTATTAGCAATCTAACTCATATTATTAACCATATAATGCAGATATGATCGATAGCACGACATTTACTATACTTATTACTCTTATTATTATCAACCTAGCTCATGTTATTAGCCATATTATGCCTATATGATCGATAGAACGACAATTACTATACTCACTACTCTTATTATTATCAATCTAACTCATATTATTAGCCATATTATGCTAATATAATCGACAGAACGACAATTACTATACTCACTACTCTTATTATTATCAATCGAACTCATATTATTAGCCATATTATGCTTATATGATCGATAGAACGAGAATTACTATACTTATTACTCTTATTATTATCAATCTAACTCTTATTATTAGCCATATTATGCTAATATGATCGATAGAACGACAATTACTATACTCACTACTCTTATTGTTATCAATCCAACTCATATTATTAGCCATATTATGCTAATATAATCGACAGAACGACAATTACTATACTTGTTACACTTACTATTATCAGACTAGCTCATATTACTAGCCATATTATGCTTATATGATCGATAGAACGACAATCACTATACTTATTACTCTTATTATTATCAACCTAGCTCATATTATTAGCCATATTATGCTTATATGATCGATAGAACGACAATTACTATACTTATTACTCCTATTATTATCAATCTAACTCATATTATTAGCCATATTATGCTTATATGATCGATAGAACGACAATTACTATACTCACTACTCTTATTGTTATCAATCCAACTCATATTATTAGCCATATTATGCTAATATAATCGACAGAACGACAATTACTATACTTATTACACTTACTATTATCAGACTAGCTCATATTACTAGCCATATTATGCTTATATGATCGATAGAACGACAATCACTATACTTATTACTCTTATTATTATCAACCTAGCTCATATTATTAGCCATATTATGCTTATATGATCGATAGAACGACAATTACTATACTTATTACTCCTATTATTATCAATCTAACTCATATTATTAGCCATATTATGCTTATATGATCGATAGAACGACAATTACTATACTCACTACTCTTATTGTTATCAATCTAACTCATATTATTAGCCATATTATGCTAATATAATCGACAGATCGACAATTACTATACTTATTACACTTCCTATTATCAATCTAGCTCATATTACTAGCCATATTATGCTATATGATCGATAGAACGACAATTACTATACTCATTACTCTTATTATTATCAATCGAACTCATATTATTAACCATATTATGCAGATATGATCGATAGAACGACAATCACTATACCTATTACTCTTATTATTATCAATCTAACTCATATTATTAACCATATTATGCGGATATGATCCATAGCACGACATTTACTATACTTATTACTCTTATTATTATCAATCTAACTCATATTATTAGCCATATTATGCCTATATGATCGATAGAACGACAATTACTATACTCATTACTCTTATTATTATCAATCTAACTCATATTATTAGCCATATTATGCTTATATGAGCAATAGAACTACAATTACTATACTTATTACACTCACTATTATCAATCTAACTCATATTATTAACCATATTATGCAGATATGATCGATAGAACGACAATTACTATACTTAGTACACTCACTGTTATCAATCTAACTCATATTATTAACCATATTATGCAAATTTGATCGATAGAACGACAATCACTATACTTATTACTCTTATTATTATCAACCTAGCTCATATTATTAGCCATATTATGCTTACATGATCGACAGAACGACAATTACTATACTTATTATTCTTATTTTTATCAACCTAACTCATATTATTAGCCATATTATGCTTAAATGATTGATAGAACGACAATTACTGTACTTATTACTCTTATTATTATGAATCTAACTCATATTATAAACCATATTATGCAGATATGATCGATAGAACTACAATTACTATACTCATTATTCTTATTATTATCAATCTGACTCATATTATTAGCCATATTATGCCTATATGATCGATAGAACGAGAATTACTATACTCACTACTCTTAGTATTATCAATCTAACTCATATTATTTGCCATATTATGCTTATATGATCGATAGAACGACAATTACTATACTCACTACTCTTATTATTATCAATCTAACTCATATTATTAGCCGTATTATGCTAATATAATCGACAGAACGACAATTACTATACTCAATACTCTTATTATTATCAATCTAACTCATATTATTAACCATATTATGCAGATATGATAGATAGAACGACAATTACTATACTTATTACTCTTATTATTATCAACCTAGCTCATATTATTAGCCATATTATGCTTATATGATCGATAGAACGACAATTACTATACTTATTACTCCTATTATAATCAATCTAACTCATATTATTAGCCATGTTATGCCTATATGATCGATAGAACGACAATTACTATACTCATTACTCTTATTATTATCAATCCAACTCATAATATTAGCCATATTATGCTTATATGATCGATAGAACGACAATCACTATACTTATTACGCTTATTATTATCAACCTAGCTCATATTATTAGCCATATTATGCTTATATGATCGATAGAACGACAATTACTATACTTATTACTCTTATTATTATCAATCTAACTCATATTATTAGCCATATTATGCTTATATGATCGATAGAACGAGATATACTATACTCATTACTCTTATTATTCTCAATCTAACTCATATTATTAGCCATATTATGCTTATATGATCGATAGAACGACAATCACTATACTTATTACTCTTATTATTTTCGACCTAGCTCATATTATTAGCCATATTATGCTTATATGATCGATAGAACGACAATTACTATACTTATTATTCTTATTTTTATCAACCTAACTCATATTATTAGCCATATTATGCTTAAATGATCGATAGAGCGACAATTACTATACTTATTACTCTCAGTATTATGAAAATAACTCATATTATTAGCCATATTATGCTTAAATGATCGATAGAACGAAAATTACTATACTTTTTACTCTTTTTATTATCAATCTAACTCATATTATTAGCCATATTATGCTTATATGATCGATAGAACGACAATTTCTATACTCATTACTCTTATTATTATCAATCTAACTCATATTAGTAACCATATTATGCAGATATGATAGATAGAACGACAATTACTATACTTATTACTCTTACTATTATCAATCTAACTCATATTATTAACCATATTATGCTAATATGATCGATAGGAGGTCAATTACTATACTTATTACACTCACTATTAGCAATCTAACTCATATTATTAACCATATAATGCAGATATGATCGATAGCACGACATTTACTATACTTATTACTCTTATTATTATCAACCTAGCTCATGTTATTAGCCATATTATGCTTATATGATCGATAGAACGACAATTACTATACTCACTACTCTTATTATTATCAATCTAACTCATATTATTAGCCATATTATGCTAATATAATCGACAGAACGACAATTACTATACTCACTACTCTTATTATTATCAATCGAACTCATATTATTAGCCATATTATGCTTATATGATCGATAGAACGAGAATTACTATACTTATTACTCTTATTATTATCAATCTAACTCTTATTATTAGCCATATTATGCTTATATGATCGATAGAACGACAATTTCTATACTCATTACTCTTATTATTATCAATCTAACTCATATTAGTAACCATATTATGCAGATATGATAGATAGAACGACAATTACTATACTTATTACTCTTACTATTATCAATCTAACTCATATTATTAACCATATTATGCTAATATGATCGATAGGAGGTCAATTACTATACTTATTACACTCACTATTAGCAATCTAACTCATATTATTAACCATATAATGCAGATATGATCGATAGCACGACATTTACTATACTTATTACTCTTATTATTATCAACCTAGCTCATGTTATTAGCCATATTATGCTTATATGATCGATAGAACGACAATTACTATACTCACTACTCTTATTATTATCAATCTAACTCATATTATTAGCCATATTATGCTAATATAATCGACAGAACGACAATTACTATACTCACTACTCTTATTATTATCAATCGAACTCATATTATTAGCCATATTATGCTTATATGATCGATAGAACGAGAATTACTATACTTATTACTCTTATTATTATCAATCTAACTCTTATTATTAGCCATATTATGCTAATATGATCGATAGAACGACAATTACTATACTCACTACTCTTATTGTTATCAATCCAACTCATATTATTAGCCATATTATGCTAATATAATCGACAGAACGACAATTACTATACTTATTACACTTACTATTATCAGACTAGCTCATATTACTAGCCATATTATGCTTATATGATCGATAGAACGACAATCACTATACTTATTACTCTTATTATTATCAACCTAGCTCATATTATTAGCCATATTATGCTTATATGATCGATAGAACGACAATTACTATACTTATTACTCCTATTATTATCAATCTAACTCATATTATTAGCCATATTATGCTTATATGATCGATAGAACGACAATTACTATACTCACTACTCTTATTGTTATCAATCCAACTCATATTATTAGCCATATTATGCTAATATAATCGACAGAACGACAATTACTATACTTATTACACTTACTATTATCAGACTAGCTCATATTACTAGCCATATTATGCTTATATGATCGATAGAACGACAATCACTATACTTATTACTCTTATTATTATCAACCTAGCTCATATTATTAGCCATATTATGCTTATATGATCGATAGAACGACAATTACTATACTTATTACTCCTATTATTATCAATCTAACTCATATTATTAGCCATATTATGCTTATATGATCGATAGAACGACAATTACTATACTCACTACTCTTATTGTTATCAATCTAACTCATATTATTAGCCATATTATGCTAATATAATCGACAGATCGACAATTACTATACTTATTACACTTCCTATTATCAATCTAGCTCATATTACTAGCCATATTATGCTATATGATCGATAGAACGACAATTACTATACTCATTACTCTTATTATTATCAATCTAACTCATATTATTAACCATATTATGCTAATATGATCGATAGGAGGTCAATTACTATACTTATTACACTCACTATTAGCAATCTAACTCATATTATTAACCATATTATGCTAATATGATCGATAGGAGGTCAATTACTATACTTATTACACTCACTATTAGCAATCTAACTCATATTATTAACCATATAATGCAGATATGATCGATAGCACGACATTTACTATACTTATTACTCTTATTATTATCAACCTAGCTCATGTTATTAGCCATATTATGCTTATGTGATCGATAGAACGACAATTACTATACTCACTACTCTTATTATTATCAATCTAACTCATATTATTAGCCATATTATGCTAATATAATCGACAGAACGACAATTACTATACTCACTACTCTTATTATTATCAATCGAACTCATATTATTAGCCATATTATGCTTATATGATCGATAGAACGAGAATTACTATACTTATTACTCTTATTATTATCAATCTAACTCTTATTATTAGCCATATTATGCTTATATGATCGATAGAACGACAATTTCTATACTCATTACTCTTATTATTATCAATCTAACTCATATTAGTAACCATATTATGCAGATATGATAGATAGAACGACAATTACTATACTTATTACTCTTACTATTATCAATCTAACTCATATTATTAACCATATTATGCTAATATGATCGATAGGAGGTCAATTACTATACTTATTACACTCACTATTAGCAATCTAACTCATATTATTAACCATATAATGCAGATATGATCGATAGCACGACATTTACTATACTTATTACTCTTATTATTATCAACCTAGCTCATGTTATTAGCCATATTATGCTTATATGATCGATAGAACGACAATTACTATACTCACTACTCTTATTATTATCAATCTAACTCATATTATTAGCCATATTATGCTAATATAATCGACAGAACGACAATTACTATACTCACTACTCTTATTATTATCAATCGAACTCATATTATTAGCCATATTATGCTTATATGATCGATAGAACGAGAATTACTATACTTATTACTCTTATTATTATCAATCTAACTCTTATTATTAGCCATATTATGCTAATATGATCGATAGAACGACAATTACTATACTCACTACTCTTATTGTTATCAATCCAACTCATATTATTAGCCATATTATGCTAATATAATCGACAGAACGACAATTACTATACTTATTACACTTACTATTATCAGACTAGCTCATATTACTAGCCATATTATGCTTATATGATCGATAGAACGACAATCACTATACTTATTACTCTTATTATTATCAACCTAGCTCATATTATTAGCCATATTATGCTTATATGATCGATAGAACGACAATTACTATACTTATTACTCCTATTATTATCAATCTAACTCATATTATTAGCCATATTATGCTTATATGATCGATAGAACGACAATTACTATACTCACTACTCTTATTGTTATCAATCCAACTCATATTATTAGCCATATTATGCTAATATAATCGACAGAACGACAATTACTATACTTATTACACTTACTATTATCAGACTAGCTCATATTACTAGCCATATTATGCTTATATGATCGATAGAACGACAATCACTATACTTATTACTCTTATTATTATCAACCTAGCTCATATTATTAGCCATATTATGCTTATATGATCGATAGAACGACAATTACTATACTTATTACTCCTATTATTATCAATCTAACTCATATTATTAGCCATATTATGCTTATATGATCGATAGAACGACAATTACTATACTCACTACTCTTATTGTTATCAATCTAACTCATATTATTAGCCATATTATGCTAATATAATCGACAGATCGACAATTACTATACTTATTACACTTCCTATTATCAATCTAG
The DNA here is from genome assembly GCF_050947335.1 of Megachile rotundata. NCBI lineage: Eukaryota > Metazoa > Arthropoda > Insecta > Hymenoptera > Megachilidae > Megachile > Megachile rotundata. The sequence continues at coordinate 11,511 of NW_027474158.1, read as the reverse complement.
CTCATATTACTAGCCATATTATGCTATATGATCGATAGAACGACAATTACTATACTCATTACTCTTATTATTATCAATCGAACTCATATTATTAACCATATTATGCAGATATGATCGATAGAACGACAATCACTATACCTATTACTCTTATTATTATCAATCTAACTCATATTATTAACCATATTATGCGGATATGATCCATAGCACGACATTTACTATACTTATTACTCTTATTATTATCAATCTAACTCATATTATTAGCCATATTATGCCTATATGATCGATAGAACGACAATTACTATACTCATTACTCTTATTATTATCAATCTAACTCATATTATTAGCCATATTATGCTTATATGAGCAATAGAACTACAATTACTATACTTATTACACTCACTATTATCAATCTAACTCATATTATTAACCATATTATGCAGATATGATCGATAGAACGACAATTACTATACTTAGTACACTCACTGTTATCAATCTAACTCATATTATTAACCATATTATGCAAATTTGATCGATAGAACGACAATCACTATACTTATTACTCTTATTATTATCAACCTAGCTCATATTATTAGCCATATTATGCTTACATGATCGACAGAACGACAATTACTATACTTATTATTCTTATTTTTATCAACCTAACTCATATTATTAGCCATATTATGCTTAAATGATTGATAGAACGACAATTACTGTACTTATTACTCTTATTATTATGAATCTAACTCATATTATAAACCATATTATGCAGATATGATCGATAGAACTACAATTACTATACTCATTATTCTTATTATTATCAATCTGACTCATATTATTAGCCATATTATGCCTATATGATCGATAGAACGAGAATTACTATACTCACTACTCTTAGTATTATCAATCTAACTCATATTATTTGCCATATTATGCTTATATGATCGATAGAACGACAATTACTATACTCACTACTCTTATTATTATCAACCTAACTCATATTATTAGCCGTATTATGCTAATATAATCGACAGAACGACAATTACTATACTCAATACTCTTATTATTATCAATCTAACTCATATTATTAACCATATTATGCAGATATGATAGATAGAACGACAATTACTGTACTTATTACTCTTATTATTATCAACCTAGCTCATATTATTAGCCATATTATGCTTATATGATCGATAGAACGACAATTACTATACTTATTACTCCTATTATAATCAATCTAACTCATATTATTAGCCATATTATGCCTATATGATCGATAGAACGACAATTACTATACACATTACTCTTATTATTATCAATCTAACTCATATTATTAGCCATATTATGCTTATATGAGCAATAGAACTACAATTACTATACTTATTACACTCACTATTATCAATCTAACTCATATTATTAACCATATTATGCAGATATGATCGATAGCACGACATTTACTATACTTATTACTCTTATTATTATCAATCTAACTCATATTATTAGCCATATTATGCTTATATGATCGATAGAACGAGAATTACTATACTCATTACTCTTATTATTATCAATCTAACTCATATTATTAGCCATATTATGCTTATGTGATCGATAGAACGAGAATTACTATACTCATTACTCTTATTATTATCAATCCAACTCATAATATTAGCCATATTATGCTTATATGATCGATAGAACGACAATCACTATACTTATTACGCTTATTATTATCAACCTAGCTCATATTATTAGCCATATTATGCTTATATGATCGATAGAACGACAATTACTATACTTATTACTCTTATTATTATCAATCTAACTCATATTATTAGCCATATTATGCTTATATGATCGATAGAACGAGATATACTATACTCATTACTCTTATTATTCTCAATCTAACTCATATTATTAGCCATATTATGCTTATATGATCGATAGAACGACAATCACTATACTTATTACTCTTATTATTTTCGACCTAGCTCATATTATTAGCCATATTATGCTTATATGATCGATAGAACGACAATTACTATACTTTTTACTCTTTTTATTATCAATCTAACTCATATTATTAGCCATATTATGCTTATATGATCGATAGAACGACAATTTCTATACTCATTACTCTTATTATTATCAATCTAACTCATATTAGTAACCATATTATGCAGATATGATAGATAGAACGACAATTACTGTACTTATTACTCTTACTATTATCAATCTAACTCATATTATTAACCATATTATGCTAATATGATCGATAGGAGTTCAATTACTATACTTATTACACTCACTATTAGCAATCTAACTCATATTATTAACCATATAATGCAGATATGATCGATAGCACGACATTTACTACACTTATTACTCTTATTATTATCAACCTAGCTCATGTTATTAGCCATATTATGCTTATATGATCGATAGAACGACAATTACTATACTCACTACTCTTATTATTATGAATCTAACTCATATTATTAGCCATATTATGCTAATATAATCGACAGAACGACAATTACTATACTCACTACTCTTATTATTATCAATCGAACTCATATTATTAGCCATATTATGCTTATATGATCGATAGAACGAGAATTACTATACTTATTACTCTTATTATTATCAATCTAACTCTTATTATTAGCCATATTATGCTAATATGATCGATAGAACGACAATTACTATACTCACTACTCTTATTGTTATCAATCCAACTCATATTATTAGCCATATTATGCTAATATAATCGACAGAACGACAATTACTATACTTATTACACTTACTATTATCAGACTAGCTCATATTACTAGCCATATTATGCTTATATGATCGATAGAACGACAATCACTATACTTATTACTCTTATTATTATCAACCTAGCTCATATTATTAGCCATATTATGCTTATATGATCGATAGAACGACAATTACTATACTTATTACTCCTATTATTATCAATCTAACTCATATTATTAGCCATATTATGCTTATATGATCGATAGAACGACAATTACTATACTCACTACTCTTATTGTTATCAATCCAACTCATATTATTAGCCATATTATGCTAATATAATCGACAGAACGACAATTACTATACTTATTACACTTACTATTATCAGACTAGCTCATATTACTAGCCATATTATGCTTATATGATCGATAGAACGACAATCACTATACTTATTACTCTTATTATTATCAACCTAGCTCATATTATTAGCCATATTATGCTTATATGATCGATAGAACGACAATTACTATACTTATTACTCCTATTATTATCAATCTAACTCATATTATTAGCCATATTATGCTTATATGATCGATAGAACGACAATTACTATACTCACTACTCTTATTGTTATCAATCTAACTCATATTATTAGCCATATTATGCTAATATAATCGACAGATCGACAATTACTATACTTATTACACTTCCTATTATCAATCTAGCTCATATTACTAGCCATATTATGCTATATGATCGATAGAACGACAATTACTATACTCATTACTCTTATTATTATCAATCGAACTCATATTATTAACCATATTATGCAGATATGATCGATAGAACGACAATCACTACACCTATTACTCTTATTATTATCAATCTAACTCATATTATTAACCATATTATGCGGATATGATCCATAGCACGACATTTACTATACTTATTACTCTTATTATTATCAATCTAACTCATATTATTAGCCATATTATGCCTATATGATCGATAGAACGACAATTACTATACTCATTACTCTTATTATTATCAATCTAACTCATATTATTAGCCATATTATGCTTATATGAGCAATAGAACTACAATTACTATACTTATTACACTCACTATTATCAATCTAACTCATATTATTAACCATATTATGCAGATATGATCGATAGAACGACAATTACTATACTTAGTACACTCACTGTTATCAATCTAACTCATATTATTAACCATATTATGCAAATTTGATCGATAGAACGACAATCACTATACTTATTACTCTTATTATTATCAACCTAGCTCATATTATTAGCCATATTATGCTTACATGATCGACAGAACGACAATTACTATACTTATTATTCTTATTTTTATCAACCTAACTCATATTATTAGCCATATTATGCTTAAATGATTGATAGAACGACAATTACTGTACTTATTACTCTTATTATTATGAATCTAACTCATATTATAAACCATATTATGCAGATATGATCGATAGAACTACAATTACTATACTCATTATTCTTATTATTATCAATCTGACTCATATTATTAGCCATATTATGCCTATATGATCGATAGAACGAGAATTACTATACTCACTACTCTTAGTATTATCAATCTAACTCATATTATTTGCCATATTATGCTTATATGATCGATAGAACGACAATTACTATACTCACTACTCTTATTATTATCAACCTAACTCATATTATTAGCCGTATTATGCTAATATAATCGACAGAACGACAATTACTATACTCAATACTCTTATTATTATCAATCTAACTCATATTATTAACCATATTATGCAGATATGATAGATAGAACGACAATTACTATACTTATTACTCTTATTATTATCAACCTAGCTCATATTATTAGCCATATTATGCTTATATGATCGATAGAACGACAATTACTATACTTATTACTCCTATTATAATCAATCTAACTCATATTATTAGCCATATTATGCCTATATGATCGATAGAACGACAATTACTATACACATTACTCTTATTATTATCAATCTAACTCATATTATTAGCCATATTATGCTTATATGAGCAATAGAACTACAATTACTATACTTATTACACTCACTATTATCAATCTAACTCATATTATTAACCATATTATGCAGATATGATCGATAGCACGACATTTACTATACTTATTACTCTTATTATTATCAATCTAACTCATATTATTAGCCATATTATGCTTATATGATCGATAGAACGAGAATTACTATACTCATTACTCTTATTATTATCAATCTAACTCATATTATTAGCCATATTATGCTTATGTGATCGATAGAACGAGAATTACTATACTCATTACTCTTATTATTATCAATCCAACTCATAATATTAGCCATATTATGCTTATATGATCGATAGAACGACAATCACTATACTTATTACGCTTATTATTATCAACCTAGCTCATATTATTAGCCATATTATGCTTATATGATCGATAGAACGACAATTACTATACTTATTACTCTTATTATTATCAATCTAACTCATATTATTAGCCATATTATGCTTATATGATCGATAGAACGAGATATACTATACTCATTACTCTTATTATTCTCAATCTAACTCATATTATTAGCCATATTATGCTTATATGATCGATAGAACGACAATCACTATACTTATTACTCTTATTATTTTCGACCTAGCTCATATTATTAGCCATATTATGCTTATATGATCGATAGAACGACAATTACTATACTTATTATTCTTATTTTTATCAACCTAACTCATATTATTAGCCATATTATGCTTAAATGATCGATAGAGCGACAATTACTATACTTATTACTCTCAGTATTATGAAAATAACTCATATTATTAGCCATATTATGCTTAAATGATCGATAGAACGAAAATTACTATACTTTTTACTTTTTTTATTATCAATCTAACTCATATTATTAGCCATATTATGCTTATATGATCGATAGAACGACAATTTCTATACTCATTACTCTTATTATTATCAATCTAACTCATATTAGTAACCATATTATGCAGATATGATAGATAGAACGACAATTACTGTACTTATTACTCTTACTATTATCAATCTAACTCATATTATTAACCATATTATGCTAATATGATCGATAGGAGTTCAATTACTATACTTATTACACTCACTATTAGCAATCTAACTCATATTATTAACCATATAATGCAGATATGATCGATAGCACGACATTTACTATACTTATTACTCTTATTATTATCAACCTAGCTCATGTTATTAGCCATATTATGCTTATATGATCGATAGAACGACAATTACTATACTCACTACTCTTATTATTATCAATCTAACTCATATTATTAGCCATATTATGCTAATATAATCGACAGAACGACAATTACTATACTCACTACTCTTATTATTATCAATCGAACTCATATTATTAGCCATATTATGCTTATATGATCGATAGAACGAGAATTACTATACTTATTACTCTTATTATTATCAATCTAACTCTTATTATTAGCCATATTATGCTAATATGATCGATAGAACGACAATTACTATACTCACTACTCTTATTGTTATCAATCCAACTCATATTATTAGCCATATTATGCTAATATAATCGACAGAACGACAATTACTATACTTATTACACTTACTATTATCAGACTAGCTCATATTACTAGCCATATTATGCTTATATGATCGATAGAACGACAATCACTATACTTATTACTCTTATTATTATCAACCTAGCTCATATTATTAGCCATATTATGCTTATATGATCGATAGAACGACAATTAGTATACTTATTACTCCTATTATTATCAATCTAACTCATATTATTAGCCATATTATGCTTATATGATCGATAGAACGACAATTACTATACTCACTACTCTTATTGTTATCAATCCAACTCATATTATTAGCCATATTATGCTAATATAATCGACAGAACGACAATTACTATACTTATTACACTTACTATTATCAGACTAGCTCATATTACTAGCCATATTATGCTTATATGATCGATAGAACGACAATCACTATACTTATTACTCTTATTATTATCAACCTAGCTCATATTATTAGCCATATTATGCTTATATGATCGATAGAACGACAATTACTATACTTATTACTCCTATTATTATCAATCTAACTCATATTATTAGCCATATTATGCTTATATGATCGATAGAACGACAATTACTATACTCACTACTCTTATTGTTATCAATCTAACTCATATTATTAGCCATATTATGCTAATATAATCGACAGATCGACAATTACTATACTTATTACACTTCCTATTATCAATCTAGCTCATATTACTAGCCATATTATGCTATATGATCGATAGAACGACAATTACTATACTCATTACTCTTATTATTATCAATCGAACTCATATTATTAACCATATTATGCAGATATGATCGATAGAACGACAATCACTATACCTATTACTCTTATTATTATCAATCTAACTCATATTATTAACCATATTATGCGGATATGATCCATAGCACGACATTTACTATACTTATTACTCTTATTATTATCAATCTAACTCATATTATTAGCCATATTATGCCTATATGATCGATAGAACGACAATTACTATACTCATTACTCTTATTATTATCAATCTAACTCATATTATTAGCCATATTATGCTTATATGAGCAATAGAACTACAATTACTATACTTATTACACTCACTATTATCAATCTAACTCATATTATTAACCATATTATGCAGATATGATCGATAGAACGACAATTACTATACTTAGTACACTCACTGTTATCAATCTAACTCATATTATTAACCATATTATGCAAATTTGATCGATAGAACGACAATCACTATACTTATTACTCTTATTATTATCAACCTAGCTCATATTATTAGCCATATTATGCTTACATGATCGACAGAACGACAATTACTATACTTATTATTCTTATTTTTATCAACCTAACTCATATTATTAGCCATATTATGCTTAAATGATTGATAGAACGACAATTACTGTACTTATTACTCTTATTATTATGAATCTAACTCATATCATAAACCATATTATGCAGATATGATCGATAGAACTACAATTAATATACTCATTATTCTTATTATTATCAATCTGACTCATATTATTAGCCATATTATGCCTATATGATCGATAGAACGAGAATTACTATACTCACTACTCTTAGTATTATCAATCTAACTCATATTATTTGCCATATTATGCTTATATGATCGATAGAACGACAATTACTATACTCACTACTCTTATTATTATCAATCTAACTCATATTATTAGCCGTATTATGCTAATATAATCGACAGAACGACAATTACTATACTCAATACTCTTATTATTATCAATCTAACTCATATTATTAACCATATTATGCAGATATGATAGATAGAACGACAATTACTATACTTATTACTCTTATTATTATCAACCTAGCTCATATTATTAGCCATATTATGCTTATATGATCGATAGAACGACAATTACTATACTTATTACTCCTATTATAATCAATCTAACTCATATTATTAGCCATATTATGCCTATATGATCGATAGAACGACAATTACTATACTCATTACTCTTATTATTATCAATCTAACTCATATTATTAGCCATATTATGCTTATATGAGCAATAGAACTACAATTACTATACTTATTACACTAACTATTATCAATCTAACTCATATTATTAACCATATTATGCAGATATGATCGATAGCACGACATTTACTATACTTATTACTCTTATTATTATCAATCTAACTCATATTATTAGCCATATTATGCTTATATGATCGATAGAACGAGAATTACTATACTCATTACTCTTATTATTATCAATCTAACTCATATTAGTAACCATATTATGCAGATATGATAGATAGAACGACAATTACTATACTTATTACTCTTACTATTATCAATCTAACTCATATTATTAACCATATTATGCTAATATGATCGATAGGAGGTCAATTACTATACTTATTACACTCACTATTAGCAATCTAACTCATATTATTAACCATATAATGCAGATATGATCGATAGCACGACATTTACTATACTTATTACTCTTATTATTATCAACCTAGCTCATGTTATTAGCCATATTATGCTTATATGATCGATAGAACGACAATTACTATACTCACTACTCTTATTATTATCAATCTAACTCATATTATTAGCCATATTATGCTAATATAATCGACAGAACGACAATTACTATACTCACTACTCTTATTATTATCAATCGAACTCATATTATTAGCCATATTATGCTTATATGATCGATAGAACGAGAATTACTATACTTATTACTCTTATTATTATCAATCTAACTCTTATTATTAGCCATATTATGCTAATATGATCGATAGAACGACAATTACTATACTCACTACTCTTATTGTTATCAATCCAACTCATATTATTAGCCATATTATGCTAATATAATCGACAGAACGACAATTACTATACTTATTACACTTACTATTATCAGACTAGCTCATATTACTAGCCATATTATGCTTATATGATCGATAGAACGACAATCACTATACTTATTACTCTTATTATTATCAACCTAGCTCATATTATTAGCCATATTATGCTTATATGATCGATAGAACGACAATTACTATACTTATTACTCCTATTATTATCAATCTAACTCATATTATTAGCCATATTATGCTTATATGATCGATAGAACGACAATTACTATACTCACTACTCTTATTGTTATCAATCTAACTCATATTATTAGCCATATTATGCTAATATAATCGACAGATCGACAATTACTATACTTATTACACTTCCTATTATCAATCTAGCTCATATTACTAGCCATATTATGCTATATGATCGATAGAACGACAATTACTATACTCATTACTCTTATTATTATCAATCGAACTCATATTATTAACCATATTATGCAGATATGATCGATAGAACGACAATCACTATACCTATTACTCTTATTATTATCAATCTAACTCATATTATTAACCATATTATGCGGATATGATCCATAGCACGACATTTACTATACTTATTACTCTTATTATTATCAATCTAACTCATATTATTAGCCATATTATGCCTATATGATCGATAGAACGACAATTACTATACTCATTACTCTTATTATTATCAATCTAACTCATATTATTAGCCATATTATGCTTATATGAGCAATAGAACTACAATTACTATACTTATTACACTCACTATTATCAATCTAACTCATATTATTAACCATATTATGCAGATATGATCGATAGAACGACAATTACTATACTTAGTACACTCACTGTTATCAATCTAACTCATATTATTAACCATATTATGCAAATTTGATCGATAGAACGACAATCACTATACTTATTACTCTTATTATTATCAACCTAGCTCATATTATTAGCCATATTATGCTTACATGATCGACAGAACGACAATTACTATACTTATTATTCTTATTTTTATCAACCTAACTCATATTATTAGCCATATTATGCTTAAATGATTGATAGAACGACAATTACTGTACTTATTACTCTTATTATTATGAATCTAACTCATATTATAAACCATATTATGCAGATATGATCGATAGAACTACAATTAATATACTCATTATTCTTATTATTATCAATCTGACTCATATTATTAGCCATATTATGCCTATATGATCGATAGAACGAGAATTACTATACTCACTACTCTTAGTATTATCAATCTAACTCATATTATTTGCCATATTATGCTTATATGATCGATAGAACGACAATTACTATACTCACTACTCTTATTATTATCAATCTAACTCATATTATTAGCCGTATTATGCTAATATAATCGACAGAACGACAATTACTATACTCAATACTCTTATTATTATCAATCTAACTCATATTATTAACCATATTATGCAGATATGATAGATAGAACGACAATTACTATACTTATTACTCTTATTATTATCAACCTAGCTCATATTATTAGCCATATTATGCTTATATGATCGATAGAACGACAATTACTATACTTATTACTCCTATTATAATCAATCTAACTCATATTATTAGCCATATTATGCCTATATGATCGATAGAACGACAATTACTATACTCATTACTCTTATTATTATCAATCTAACTCATATTATTAGCCATATTATGCTTATATGAGCAATAGAACTACAATTACTATACTTATTACACTAACTATTATCAATCTAACTCATATTATTAACCATATTATGCAGATATGATCGATAGCACGACATTTACTATACTTATTACTCTTATTATTATCAATCTAACTCATATTATTAGCCATATTATGCTTATATGATTGATAGAACGACATTTACTATACTCACTACTCTTATTGTTATCAATGTAACTCATATTATTAGCCATATTATGCTAACATAATCGACAGATCGACAATTACTATACTTATTACACTTCCTATTATCAATCTAGCTCATATTACTAGCCATATTATGCTTATATGATCGATAGAACGACAATTACTATACTCATTACTCTTATTGTTATCAATCTAACTCATATTATTAGCCATATTATGCTTATATGGTCGATAGAACGACAATTTCTATACTCATT
>NW_027474157.1:0-74882 GCF_050947335.1 Megachile rotundata | reverse complement strand
ATATTATGCTTAAATGATCGATAGATCTACAATTACTATACTCATTACTCTTATTATTATCAATCTAACTCGTATTATTAGCCATATTATGCTTACATGATCGATAGAACGACAAATACTATACTTATTACTCTTATTATTATCAATCTAACTCATATTACTAGCCATATTATGCTTATATGATCGATAGAATGAGAATTACTGTACTCACTACTCTTAGTATTATCACTCTAACTCATATTATTAGCCATATTATGCTTATATGATCGAGAGAACGACAATTACTATACTTATTACTCTTATTATTATCAATCTAACTCATATTATTAGCCATATTATGCTTATATGATCGATAGAACGAGAATTACTATACTCACTACTCTTAGTATTATCAATCTAACTCATATTATTAGCCATATTATGGTTATATTATCGATAGAACGACAATTACTATACTTATTACTGTTATTATTATCAATCTAACTCATATTATTAGCCATATTATGCTTAAATGATCGATAGATCTACAATTACTATACTCATTACTCTTATTATTATCAATCTAACTCATATTATTTGCCATATTATGCTTATATGATCGATAGAACGACAATTACTATACTCACTACTCTTAGTATTATCAATCTAACTCATATTATTAGCCTTATTATGCTTATATGATCGATAGAACGAGAACTACTATACTCACTACTCTTAGTATTATCAATCTAACTCATATTATTAGCCATATTATGCTTATATTATCGGTAGAACGACAATTACTATACATATTACTGTTATTATTATCAATCTGACTCATATTATTACCCATATTATGCTTAAATGATCGATAGAACGACAATTACTATACTTATTACTCTTATTATTATCAATCTAACTCGTATTATTAGCCATATTATGCTTACATGATCGATAGAACGACAAATACTATACTTATTACTCTTATTATTATCAATCTAACTCATATTACTAGCCATATTATGCTTATATGATCGATAGAATGAGAATTACTGTACTCACTACTCTTAGTATTATCACTCCAACTCATATTATTAGCCATATTATGCTTATATGATCGAGAGAACGACAATTACTATACTTATTGCTCTTATTATTATCAATCTAACTCATGTTATTAGCCATATTATGCTTATATGATCGATAGAACGAGAATTACTATACTCACTACTCTTAGTATTATCAATCTAACTCATATTATTAGCCATATTATGGTTATATTATCGATAGAACGACAATGACTATACTTATTACTGTTATTATTATCAATCTAACTCATATTATTAGCCATATTATGCTTAAATGATCGATAGATCTACAATTACTATACTCATTACTCTTATTATTATCAATCTAACTCATATTATTAGCCATATTATGCTTATATGATCGATAGAACGACAATTACTATACTTATTACTCTTATTATTATCAATCTAACTCATATTATTAGCCATATTATGCTTATATGATCGATAGAACGAGAATTACTATACTCACTACTCTTAGTATTATCAATCTAACTCATATTATTAGCCACATTATGCTTATATTATCGATAGAACGACAATTACTATACTTATTACTCTTATTATTATCAATCTAACTCATATTATTAACCATATTATGCAGATATGATCGATAGAACTACAATTACTATACTCATTACTCTTATTATTATCAATCTAACTCATATTAATAGCCATATTATGCTTAAATGATCGATAGAACGACAATTACTGTACTTATTACTCTTATTATTATCAATCTAACTCGTATTATTAGCCATATTATGCTTATATGATCGATAGAACGACAAATACTATACTTATTACTCTTATTATTATCAATCTAACTCATATTATTAGCCATATTATGCTTATATGATCGATAGAACGACAATTACTATACTCACTACTCTTAGTGTTATCAATCTAACTCATATTATTAGCCATATTATGCTTATATTATCGATAGAACGACAATTACTATACTTATTACTGTTATTATTATCAATCTAACTCATATTATTAGCCATATTATGCTTATATGATCGATAGAATGAGAATTACTATACTCACTACTCTTAGTATTATCACTCTGACTCATATTATTAACCATATTATGCCGATATGATCGACAGAACTACAATTACTATACTCATTACTCTTATTATTATCAATCTAACTCATATTATTAGCCATATTATGCTTATATGATCGATAGAATGAGAATTACGATACTCACCACTCTTAGTATCATCACTCTAACTCATATTATTAGCCTTATTATGCCTATATGATCCATAGAACGACAATTACCGTAGTTATTACTCTTATTATTATCAATCTAACTCATATTATTAGCCATATTATGCTTATATGATCGATAGAACGAGAATTACTATACTCAATACTCTTAGTATTATCAATGTAACTCATATTATTAGCCATGTTATGGTTATATTATCGATAGAACGACAATTACTCTACTTATTACTGTTATTATTATCAATCTAACTCATATTATTAGCCATATTATGCTTAAATGATCGATAGAATGAGAATTACTGTACTCACTACTCTTAGTATTATCACTCTAACTCATATTATTAGCCATATTATGCTTATATGATCGATAGAACGACAATTACTATACTTATTACTGTTATTATTATGAATCTGACTCATATTATTAGCCATATTATGCTTATACGATCGATAGACCTACAATTACTATACTCATTACTCTTATTATTATCAATCCAACTCATATTATTACCCGTATTATGCTGATATGATCGATAGAACGACATTCACTATACTTATTACACTCACTATTATCAATCTAACTCATATTATTAGCCATATTATGCTTAAATGATCGATAGATCTACAATTACTATACTCATTACTCTTATTATTATCAATCTAACTCATATTATTAGCCATATTATGCTTATATGATCGATAGAACGAGAATTACTATACTCACTACTCTTAGTATTATCAATCTAACTCATATTATTAGCCATATTATGCTTATATGATCGATAGAACGACAATTACTATACTTATTACTCTTATTATTATCAATCTAACTCATATTATTAGCCATATTATGCTTATATGATCGATAGAACGAGAACTACTATACTCACTACTCTTAGTATTATCAATCTAACTCATATTATTAGCCATATTATGGTTATATTATCGATAGAACGACAATGACTATACTTATTACTGTTATTATTATCAATCTAACTCATATTATTAGCCATATTATGCTTAAATGATCGATAGAACGAGAACTACTATACTCATTACTCTTATTATTATCAATCTAACTCATATTATTAGCCATATTATGCTTATATGATCGATAGAACGAGAATTACTATACTCAATACTCTTAGTATTATCAATGTAACTCATATTATTAGCCATATTATGGTTATATTATCGATAGAACGACAATTACTATACTTATTACTGTTATTATTATCAATCTGACTCATATTATTAGCCATATTATGCTTAAATGATCGATAGAGCGACAATTACTATACTTATTACTGTTATTATTATCAATCTAACTCATATTATTAGCCATATTATGCTTAAATGATCGATAGATCTACAATTACTATACTCATTACTCTTATTATTATCAATCTAACTCATATTATTAGCCATATTATGCTCATATGATCGATAGAACGAGAATTACTATACCCACTACTCTTAGTGTTATCAATCTAACTCATATTATTAGCCATATTATGGTTATATTATCGATAGAACGACAATTACTATACTTATTACTGTTATTATTATCAATCTCACTCATATTATTAGCCATATTATGCTTAAATGATCGATAGATCTACAATTACTATACTCATTACTCTTATTATTATTAATCTAACTCATATTATTAGCCATATTATGCTTATATGATCGATAGAACGAGAATTACTATACTCACTACTCTTAGTATTATCACTCTAACTCATATTATTAGCCATATTATGCTTATATGATCGAGAGAACGACAATCACTATACTTATTACTCTTATTATTATCAATCTAACTCATATTATTAGCCATATTATGCTTATATGATCGATAGAACGAGAATTACTATACTCACTACTCTTAGTATTATCAATCTAACTCATATTATTAGCCATATTATGGTTATATTATCGATAGAACGACAATTACTATACTTATTACTGTTATTATTATCAATCTAACTCATATATTAGCCATATTATGCATAAATGATCGATAGAACTACAATTACTATACTCATTACTCTTGTTATTATAATCTAACTCATATTATTAGCCATATTATGCTTATATGATCGATAGAACGAGAATTACTATACTCACTACTCTTAGTATTATCAATCTAACTCATATTATTAGCCATATTATGCTTATATTATCGATAGAACAACAATTACTATACTTATTACTGCTATTATTATCAATCTGACTCATATTATTACCCATATTATGCTTAAATGATCGATAGGACGACAATTACTATACTTATTACTGTTATTATTATCAATCTAACTCATATTATTAGCCATATTATGCTTAAATGATCGATAGATCTACAATTACTATACTCATTACTCTTATTATTATCAATCTAACTCATATTATTAGCCATATTATGCTTAAATGATCGATAGATCTACAATTACTATACTCATTACTCTTATTATTATCAATCTAACTCGTATTATTAGCCATATTATGCTTATATGATCGATAGAACGACAAATACTATACTTATTACTCTTATTATTATCAATCTAACTCATATTATTAGCCATATTATGCTTATATGATCGATAGAACGAGAATTACTATACTCACTACTCTTAGTATTATCAATCTAACTCATATTATTAGCCATATTATGGTTATATTATCGATAGAACGACAATTACTATACTTATTACTGTTATTATTATCAATCTAACTCATATTATTAGCCATATTATGCTTAAATGATCGATAGATCTACAATTACTATACTCATTACTCTTATTATTATCAATCTAACTCATATTATTAGCCATATTATGCTTATATGATCGATAGAACGACAATTACTATACTCACTACTCTTAGTATTATCAATCTAACTCATATTATTAGCCTTATTATGCTTATATGATCGATAGAACGACAATTACTATACTTATTACTCTTATTATTATCAATCTAACTCATATTATTAGCCATATTATGCTTATATGATCGATAGAACGAGAACTACTATACTCACTACTCTTAGTATTATCAATCTAACTCATATTATTAGCCATATTATGCTTATATTAACGATAGAACGACAATTACTATACTTATTACTGTTATTATTATCAATCTGACTCATATTATTACCCATATTATGCTTAAATGATCGATAGAACTACAATTACTATACTCATTACTCTTATTATTATCAATCTAACTCATATTATTAGCCATATTATGCTTATATGATCGATAGAACGAGAATTACTATACTCACTACTCTTTGTATTATCAATCTAACTCATATTATTAGCCATATTATGCTTATATGATCGATAGAACGACAATTACTATACATATTACTCTTATTATTATCAATCTAACTCATATTATTAGCCATATTATGCTTATATGATCGATAGAACGAGAATTACTATACTCACTACACTTAGTATTATCAATCTAACTCATATTATTAGCCATATTATGCTTATATTATCGATAGAACGACAATTACTATACTTATTACTCTTATTATTATCAATCTAACTCATATTATTAACCATATTATGCAGATATGATCGATAGAACTACAATTACTATACTCATTACTCTTATTATTATCAATCTAACTCATATTAATAGCCATATTATGCTTAAATGATCGATAGAACGACAATTACTGTACTTATTACTCTTATTATTATCAATCTAACTCGTATTATTAGCCATATTATGCTTATATGATCGATAGAACGACAAATACTATACTTATTACTCTTATTATTATCAATCTAACTCATATTATTAGCCATATTATGCTTATATGATCGATAGAACGACAATTACTATACTCACTACTCTTAGTGTTATCAATCTAACTCATATTATTAGCCATATTATGCTTATATTATCGATAGAACGACAATTACTATACTTATTACTGTTATTATTATCAATCTAACTCATATTATTAGCCATATTATGCTTATATGATCGATAGAATGAGAATTACTATACTCACTACTCTTAGTATTATCACTCTGACTCATATTATTAACCATATTATGCCGATATGATCGACAGAACTACAATTACTATACTCATTACTCTTATTATTATCAATCTAACTCATATTATTAGCCATATTATGCTTATATGATCGATAGAATGAGAATTACGATACTCACCACTCTTAGTATCATCACTCTAACTCATATTATTAGCCTTATTATGCTTATATGATCCATAGAACGACAATTACCGTAGTTATTACTCTTATTATTATCAATCTAACTCATATTATTAGCCATATTATGCTTATATGATCGATAGAACGAGAATTACTATACTCAATACTCTTAGTATTATCAATGTAACTCATATTATTAGCCATGTTATGGTTATATTATCGATAGAACGACAATTACTCTACTTATTACTGTTATTATTATCAATCTAACTCATATTATTAGCCATATTATGCTTAAATGATCGATAGAATGAGAATTACTGTACTCACTACTCTTAGTATTATCACTCTAACTCATATTATTAGCCATATTATGCTTATATGATCGATAGAACGACAATTACTATACTTATTACTGTTATTATTATGAATCTGACTCATATTATTAGCCATATTATGCTTATACGATCGATAGACCTACAATTACTATACTCATTACTCTTATTATTATCAATCCAACTCATATTATGACCCGTATTATGCTGATATGATCGATAGAACGACATTCACTATACTTATTACACTCACTATTATCAATCTAACTCATATTATTAGCCATATTATGCTTAAATGATCGATAGATCTACAATTACTATACTCATTACTCTTATTATTATCAATCTAACTCATATTATTAGCCATATTATGCTTATATGATCGATAGAACGAGAATTACTATACTCACTACTCTTAGTATTATCAATCTAACTCATATTATTAGCCATATTATGCTTATATGATCGATAGAACGACAATTACTATACTTATTACTCTTATTATTATCAATCTAACTCATATTATTAGCCATATTATGCTTATATGATCGATAGAACGAGAACTACTATACTCACTACTCTTAGTATTATCACTCTAACTCAAATTATTAGCCATATTATGCTTATATGATCGATAGAACGACAATTACTATACTTATTACTGTTATTATTATGAATCTGACTCATATTATTAGCCATATTATGCTTATACGATCGATAGACCTACAATTACTATACTCATTACTCTTATTATTATCAATCCAACTCATATTATTACCCGTATTATGCTGATATGATCGATAGAACGACATTCACTATACTTATTACACTCACTATTATCAATCTAACTCATATTATTAGCCATATTATGCTTAAATGATCGATAGATCTACAATTACTATACTCATTACTCTTATTATTATCAATCTAACTCATATTATTAGCCATATTATGCTTATATTATCGATAGAACGACAATTACTCTACTTATTACTGTTATTATTATCAATCTGACTCATATTATTACCCATATTATGCTTAAATGATCGATAGAACGACAATTACTATACTTATTACTGTTATTATTATCAATCTAACTCATATTATTAGCCATATTATGCTTAAATGATCGATAGATCTACAATTACTATACTCATTACTCTTATTATTATCAATCTAACTCATATTATTAGCCATATTATGCTTATATGATCGATAGAACGAGAATTACTATACTCACTACTCTTAGTATTATCAATCTAACTCATATTATTAGCCATATTATGCTTATATGATCGATAGAACGAGAATTACTATACTCACTACTCTTAGTATTATCAATCTAACTCATATTATTAGCCATATTATGCTTATATTATCGATAGATCTACAATTACTATACTCATTACTCTTATTATTATCAATCTAACTCATATTATTAGCCATATTATGCTTATATGATCGATAGAACGAGAATTACTATACTCACTACTCTTAGTATTATCAATCTAACTCATATTATTAGCCATATTATGCTTATATTATCGATAGATCTACAATTACTATACTCATTACTCTTATTATTATCAATCTAACTCATATTATTAGCCATATTATGCTTATATGATCGATAGAACGAGAATTACTATACTCACTACTCTTAGTATTATCAATCTAACTCATATTATTAGCCATATTATGCTTATATTATCGATAGATCTACAATTACTATACTCATTACTCTTATTATTATCAATCTAACTCATATTATTAGCCATATTATGCTTATATGATCGATAGAACGAGAATTACTATACTCATTACTCTTATTATTATCAATCTAACTCATATTATTAGCCATATTATGCTTATATGATCGATAGAACGAGAATTACTATACTCACTACTCTTAGTATTATCAATCTAACTCATATTATTAGCCATATTATGCTTATATGATCGATAGAACGAGAATTACTATACTCACTACTCTTAGTATTATCAATCTAACTCATATTATTAGCCATATTATGCTTATATTATCGATAGAACGACAATTACTATACTTATTACTGCTATTGTTATCAATCTGACTCATATTATTACCCATATTATGCTTAAATGATCGATAGAACGACAATTACTATACTTATTACTCTTATTATTATCAATCTAACTCATATTATTAGCCATATTATGCTTATATGATCGATAGAACGACAAATACTATACTTATTACTCTTATTATTATCAATCTAACTCATATTATTAGCCATATTATGCTTATATGATCGATAGAACGAGAATTACTATACTCACTACTCTTAGTATTATCAATCTAACTCATATTATTAGCCATATTATGATTATATTATCGATAGAACGACAATTACTATACTTATTACTCTTATTATTATCATTCTAACTCATATTATTAACCATATTATGCTTATATGATCGATAGAACGAGAATTACTATACTCACTACTCTTAGTATTATCAATCTAACTCATATTATTAGCCATATTATGGTTATATTATCGATAGAACGACAATTGCTATACTTATTACTGTTATTATTATCAATCTAACTCATATTATGAGCCATATTATGCTTATATGATCGATAGAATGAGAATTACTATACTCACCACTCTTAGTATTATCACTCTAACTCATATTATTAGCCTTATTATGCTTATATGATCCATAGAACGACAATTACCGTAGTTATTACTCTTATTATTATCAATCTAACTCATATTATTAGCCATATTATGCTTAAATGATCGATAGAATGAGAATTACTGTACTCACTACTCTTAGTATTATCACTCTAACTCATATTATTAGCCATATTATGCTTATATGATCGATAGAACGACAATTACTATACTTATTACTGTTATTATTATGAATCTGACTCATATTATTAGCCATATTATGCTTATATGATCGATAGACCTACAATTACTATACTCATTACTCTTATTATTATCAATCCAACTCATATTATTACCCGTATTATGCTGATATGATCGATAGAACGACATTCACTATACTTATTACACTCACTATTCTCAATCTAACTCATATTATTAGCCATATTATGCTTAAATGATCGATAGATCTACAATTACTATACTCATTACTCTTATTATTATCAATCTAACTCATATTATTAGCCATATTATGCTTATATGAACGATGGAACGAGAATTACTATACTCACTACTCTTAGTGTTATCAATCTAACTCATATTATTAGCCATATTATGGTTATATTATCGATAGAACGACAATTACTATACTTATTACTGTTATTATTATCAATCTGACTCATATTATTACCCATATTATGCTTAAATGATCGATAGAACGACAATTACTATACTTATTTCTGTTATTATTATCAATCTAACTCATATTATTAGCCATATTATGCTTAAATGATCGATAGATCTACAATTACTATACTCATTACTCTTATTATTATCAATCTAACTCATATTATTAGCCATATTATGCTTATATGATCGATAGAACGAGAATTACTATACTCACTACTCTTAGTGTTATCAATCTAACTCATATTATTAGCCATATTATGGTTATATTATCGATAGAACGACAATTACTATACTTATTACTGTTATTATTATCAATCTAACTCATATTATTAGCCATATTATGCTTAAATGATCGATAGATCTACAATTACTATACTCATTACTCTTATTATTATCAATCTAACTCATATTATTAGCCATATTATGCTTATATGATCGATAGAACGAGAATTACTATACTCACTACTCTTAGTATTATCAATCTAACTCATATTATTAGCCATATTATGCTTATATGATCGATAGAACGACAATTACTATACTTATTACTCTTATTATTATCAATCTAACTCATATTATTAGCCATATTATGCTTATATGATCGATAGAACGACAATTACTATACTCACTACTCTTAGTATTATCAATCTAACTCATATTATTAGCCATATTATGCTTATATTATCGATAGAACGACAATTACTATACTTATTACTGTTATTATTATCAATCTAACTCATATTATTGGCCATATTATGCTTATATGATCGATAGAATGAGAATTACTATACTCACTACTCTTAGTATTATCACTCTAACTCATATTATTAGCCATATTATGCTTATATGATCGAGAGAACGACAATCACTATACTTATTACTCTTATTATTATCAATCTAACTCATATTATTAGCCATATTATGCTTATATGATCGATAGAACGAGAATTACTATACTCACTACTCTTAGTATTATCAATCTAACTCATATTATTAGCCATATTATGGTTATATTATCGATAGAACGACAATTACTATACTTATTACTGTTATTATTATCAATCTAACTCATATATTAGCCATATTATGCTTAAATGATCGATAGAACTACAATTACTATACTCATTACTCTTGTTATTATCAATCTAACTCATATTATTAGCCATATTATGCTTATATGATCGATAGAACGAGAATTACTATACTCACTACTCTTAGTATTATCAATCTAACTCATATTATTAGCCATATTATGCTTATATGATCGATAGAACGACAATTACTATACTTATTACTCTTATTATTATCAATCTAACTCATATTATTAGCCATATTATGCTTATATGATCGATAGAACGACAATTACTATACTCACTACTCTTAGTATTATCAATCTAACTCATATTATTAGCCATATTATGCTTATATTATCGATAGAACGACAATTACTATACTTATTACTGTTATTATTATCAATCTGACTCATATTATTACCCATATTATGCTTAAATGGTCGATAGAACGACAATTACTATACTTATTACTGTTATTATTATCAATCTGACTCATATTATTACCCATATTATGGTTAAATGGTCGATAGAACGACAATTACTATACTTATTACTGTTATTATTATCAATCTAACTCATATTATTAGCCATATTATGCTTAAATGATCGAAAGATCTACAATTACTATACTCATTACTCTTATTATTATCAATCTAACTCATATTATTAGCCATATTATGCTTATATGATCGATAGAACGAGAATTACTATACTCACTACTCTTAGTGTTATCAATCTAACTCATATTATTAGCCATATTATGGTTATATTATCGATAGAACGACAATTACTATACTTATTACTGTTATTATTATCAATCTAACTCATATTATTAGCCATATTATGCTTAAATGATCGATAGATCTACAATTACTATACTCATTACTCTTATTATTATCAATCTAACTCGTATTATTAGCCATATTATGCTTACATGATCGATAGAACGACAAATACTATACTTATTACTCTTATTATTATCAATCTAACTCATATTACTAGCCATATTATGCTTATATGATCGATAGAATGAGAATTACTGTACTCACTACTCTTAGTATTATCACTCTAACTCATATTATTAGCCATATTATGCTTATATGATCGAGAGAACGACAATTACTATACTTATTACTCTTATTATTATCAATCTAACTCATATTATTAGCCATATTATGCTTATATGATCGATAGAACGAGAATTACTATACTCACTACTCTTAGTATTATCAATCTAACTCATATTATTAGCCATATTATGGTTATATTATCGATAGAACGACAATTACTATACTTATTACTGTTATTATTATCAATCTAACTCATATTATTAGCCATATTATGCTTAAATGATCGATAGATCTACAATTACTATACTCATTACTCTTATTATTATCAATCTAACTCATATTATTAGCCATATTATGCTTATATGATCGATAGAACGACAATTACTATACTCACTACTCTTAGTATTATCAATCTAACTCATATTATTAGCCTTATTATGCTTATATGATCGATAGAACGAGAACTACTATACTCACTACTCTTAGTATTATCAATCTAACTCATATTATTAGCCATATTATGCTTATATTATCGGTAGAACGACAATTACTATACATATTACTGTTATTATTATCAATCTGACTCATATTATTACCCATATTATGCTTAAATGATCGATAGAACGACAATTACTATACTTATTACTCTTATTATTATCAATCTAACTCGTATTATTAGCCATATTATGCTTACATGATCGATAGAACGACAAATACTATACTTATTACTCTTATTATTATCAATCTAACTCATATTACTAGCCATATTATGCTTATATGATCGATAGAATGAGAATTACTGTACTCACTACTCTTAGTATTATCACTCCAACTCATATTATTAGCCATATTATGCTTATATGATCGAGAGAACGACAATTACTATACTTATTGCTCTTATTATTATCAATCTAACTCATGTTATTAGCCATATTATGCTTATATGATCGATAGAACGAGAATTACTATACTCACTACTCTTAGTATTATCAATCTAACTCATATTATTAGCCATATTATGGTTATATTATCGATAGAACGACAATGACTATACTTATTACTGTTATTATTATCAATCTAACTCATATTATTAGCCATATTATGCTTAAATGATCGATAGATCTACAATTACTATACTCATTACTCTTATTATTATCAATCTAACTCATATTATTAGCCATATTATGCTTATATGATCGATAGAACGACAATTACTATACTTATTACTCTTATTATTATCAATCTAACTCATATTATTAGCCATATTATGCTTATATGATCGATAGAACGAGAATTACTATACTCACTACTCTTAGTATTATCAATCTAACTCATATTATTAGCCACATTATGCTTATATTATCGATAGAACGACAATTACTATACTTATTACTCTTATTATTATCAATCTAACTCATATTATTAACCATATTATGCAGATATGATCGATAGAACTACAATTACTATACTCATTACTCTTATTATTATCAATCTAACTCATATTAATAGCCATATTATGCTTAAATGATCGATAGAACGACAATTACTGTACTTATTACTCTTATTATTATCAATCTAACTCGTATTATTAGCCATATTATGCTTATATGATCGATAGAACGACAAATACTATACTTATTACTCTTATTATTATCAATCTAACTCATATTATTAGCCATATTATGCTTATATGATCGATAGAACGACAATTACTATACTCACTACTCTTAGTGTTATCAATCTAACTCATATTATTAGCCATATTATGCTTATATTATCGATAGAACGACAATTACTATACTTATTACTGTTATTATTATCAATCTAACTCATATTATTAGCCATATTATGCTTATATGATCGATAGAATGAGAATTACTATACTCACTACTCTTAGTATTATCAC
This sequence comes from Megachile rotundata, assembly GCF_050947335.1. Taxonomy (NCBI): domain Eukaryota; kingdom Metazoa; phylum Arthropoda; class Insecta; order Hymenoptera; family Megachilidae; genus Megachile; species Megachile rotundata. Next base: position 60,629 of record NW_027474157.1, on the reverse strand, counting down.
TCTGACTCATATTATTAACCATATTATGCCGATATGATCGACAGAACTACAATTACTATACTCATTACTCTTATTATTATCAATCTAACTCATATTATTAGCCATATTATGCTTATATGATCGATAGAATGAGAATTACGATACTCACCACTCTTAGTATCATCACTCTAACTCATATTATTAGCCTTATTATGCCTATATGATCCATAGAACGACAATTACCGTAGTTATTACTCTTATTATTATCAATCTAACTCATATTATTAGCCATATTATGCTTATATGATCGATAGAACGAGAATTACTATACTCAATACTCTTAGTATTATCAATGTAACTCATATTATTAGCCATGTTATGGTTATATTATCGATAGAACGACAATTACTCTACTTATTACTGTTATTATTATCAATCTAACTCATATTATTAGCCATATTATGCTTAAATGATCGATAGAATGAGAATTACTGTACTCACTACTCTTAGTATTATCACTCTAACTCATATTATTAGCCATATTATGCTTATATGATCGATAGAACGACAATTACTATACTTATTACTGTTATTATTATGAATCTGACTCATATTATTAGCCATATTATGCTTATACGATCGATAGACCTACAATTACTATACTCATTACTCTTATTATTATCAATCCAACTCATATTATTACCCGTATTATGCTGATATGATCGATAGAACGACATTCACTATACTTATTACACTCACTATTATCAATCTAACTCATATTATTAGCCATATTATGCTTAAATGATCGATAGATCTACAATTACTATACTCATTACTCTTATTATTATCAATCTAACTCATATTATTAGCCATATTATGCTTATATGATCGATAGAACGAGAATTACTATACTCACTACTCTTAGTATTATCAATCTAACTCATATTATTAGCCATATTATGCTTATATGATCGATAGAACGACAATTACTATACTTATTACTCTTATTATTATCAATCTAACTCATATTATTAGCCATATTATGCTTATATGATCGATAGAACGAGAACTACTATACTCACTACTCTTAGTATTATCAATCTAACTCATATTATTAGCCATATTATGGTTATATTATCGATAGAACGACAATGACTATACTTATTACTGTTATTATTATCAATCTAACTCATATTATTAGCCATATTATGCTTAAATGATCGATAGAACGAGAACTACTATACTCATTACTCTTATTATTATCAATCTAACTCATATTATTAGCCATATCATGCTTATATGATCGATAGAACGAGAATTACTATACTCAATACTCTTAGTATTATCAATGTAACTCATATTATTAGCCATATTATGGTTATATTATCGATAGAACGACAATTACTCTACTTATTACTGTTATTATTATCAATCTAACTCATATTATTAGCCATATTATGCTTAAATGATCGATAGAATGAGAATTACTGTACTCACTACTCTTAGTATTATCACTCTAACTCATATTATTAGCCATATTATGCTTATATGATCGATAGAACGACAATTACTATACTTATTACTGTTATTATTATGAATCTGACTCATATTATTAGCCATATTATGCTTATACGATCGATAGACCTACAATTACTATACTCATTACTCTTATTATTATCAATCCAACTCATATTATTACCCGTATTATGCTGATATGATCGATAGAACGACATTCACTATACTTATTACTCTTATTATTATCAATCTAACTCATATTATTAGCCATATTATGCTTAAATGATCGATAGATCTACAATTACTATACTCATTACTCTTATTATTATCAATCTAACTCATATTATTAGCCATATTATGCTTATATGATCGATAGAACGACAATTACTATACTTATTACTCTTATTATTATCAATCTAACTCATATTATTAGCCATATTATGGTTATATTATCGATAGAACGACAATTACTATACTTATTACTGTTATTATTATCAATCTAACTCATATTATTAGCCATATTATGCTTAAATGATCGATAGATCTACAATTACTATACTCATTACTCTTATTATTATCAATCTAACTCATATTATTAGCCATATTATGCTTATATGATCGATAGAACGACAATTACTATACTCACTACTCTTAGTATTATCAATCTAACTCATATTATTAGCCATATTATGCTTAAATGATCGATAGATCTACAATTACTATACTCATTACTCTTATTATTATCAATCTAACTCATATTATTAGCCATATTATGCTTATATGATCGATAGAACGAGAATTACTGTACTCACTACTCTTAGTATTATCAATCTAACTCATATTATTAGCCATATTATGCTTATATGATCGATAGAACGACAATTACTATACTTATTACTCTTATTATTATCAATCTAACTCATATTATTAGCCATATTATGCTTATATGATCGATAGAACGAGAATTACTATACTCACTACTCTTAGCATTATCAATCTAACTCATATTATTAGCCATATTATGCTTATATTATCGATAGAACGACAATTACTATACTTATTACTGCTATTATTATCAATCTGACTCATATTATTACCCATATTATGCTTAAATGATCGATAGAACGACAATTACTATACTTATTACTCTTATTATTATCAATCTAACTCATATTATTAGCCATATTATGCTTATATGATCGATAGAACGACAAATACTATACTTATTACTCTTATTATTATCAATCTAACTCATATTATTAGCCATATTATGCTTATATGATCGATAGAACGAGAATTACTATACTCACTACTCTTAGTATTATCAATCTAACTCATATTATTAGCCATATTATGATTATATTATCGATAGAACGACAATTACTATACTTATTACTCTTATTATTATCATTCTAACTCATATTATTAACCATATTATGCTTATATGATCGATAGAACGAGAATTACTATACTCACTACTCTTAGTATTATCAATCTAACTCATATTATTAGCCATATTATGGTTATATTATCGATAGAACGACAATTACTATACTTATTACTGTTATTATTATCAATCTAACTCATATTATTAGCCATATTATGCTTATATGATCGATAGAATGAGAATTACTATACTCACCACTCTTAGTATTATCACTCTAACTCATATTATTAGCCTTATTATGCTTATATGATCCATAGAACGACAATTACCGTAGTTATTACTCTTATTATTATCAATCTAACTCATATTAATAGCCATATTATGCTTAAATGATCGATAGAACGACAATTACTGTACTTATTACTCTTATTATTATCAATCTAACTCGTATTATTAGCCATATTATGCTTATATGATCGATAGAACGACAAATACTATACTTATTACTCTTATTATTATCAATCTAACTCATATTATTAGCCATATTATGCTTATATGATCGATAGAACGACAATTACTATACTCACTACTCTTAGTGTTATCAATCTAACTCATATTATTAGCCATATTATGCTTATATTATCGATAGAACGACAATTACTATACTTATTACTGTTATTATTATCAATCTAACTCATATTATTAGCCATATTATGCTTATATGATCGATAGAATGAGAATTACTATACTCACTACTCTTAGTATTATCACTCTGACTCATATTATTAACCATATTATGCCGATATGATCGACAGAACTACAATTACTATACTCATTACTCTTATTATTATCAATCTAACTCATATTATTAGCCATATTATGCTTATATGATCGATAGAATGAGAATTACGATACTCACCACTCTTAGTATCATCACTCTAACTCATATTATTAGCCTTATTATGCCTATATGATCCATAGAACGACAATTACCGTAGTTATTACTCTTATTATTATCAATCTAACTCATATTATTAGCCATATTATGCTTATATGATCGATAGAACGAGAATTACTATACTCAATACTCTTAGTATTATCAATGTAACTCATATTATTAGCCATGTTATGGTTATATTATCGATAGAACGACAATTACTCTACTTATTACTGTTATTATTATCAATCTAACTCATATTATTAGCCATATTATGCTTAAATGATCGATAGAATGAGAATTACTGTACTCACTACTCTTAGTATTATCACTCTAACTCATATTATTAGCCATATTATGCTTATATGATCGATAGAACGACAATTACTATACTTATTACTGTTATTATTATGAATCTGACTCATATTATTAGCCATATTATGCTTATACGATCGATAGACCTACAATTACTATACTCATTACTCTTATTATTATCAATCCAACTCATATTATTACCCGTATTATGCTGATATGATCGATAGAACGACATTCACTATACTTATTACACTCACTATTATCAATCTAACTCATATTATTAGCCATATTATGCTTAAATGATCGATAGATCTACAATTACTATACTCATTACTCTTATTATTATCAATCTAACTCATATTATTAGCCATATTATGCTTATATGATCGATAGAACGAGAATTACTATACTCACTACTCTTAGTATTATCAATCTAACTCATATTATTAGCCATATTATGCTTATATGATCGATAGAACGACAATTACTATACTTATTACTCTTATTATTATCAATCTAACTCATATTATTAGCCATATTATGCTTATATGATCGATAGAACGAGAACTACTATACTCACTACTCTTAGTATTATCAATCTAACTCATATTATTAGCCATATTATGGTTATATTATCGATAGAACGACAATGACTATACTTATTACTGTTATTATTATCAATCTAACTCATATTATTAGCCATATTATGCTTAAATGATCGATAGAACGAGAACTACTATACTCATTACTCTTATTATTATCAATCTAACTCATATTATTAGCCATATCATGCTTATATGATCGATAGAACGAGAATTACTATACTCAATACTCTTAGTATTATCAATGTAACTCATATTATTAGCCATATTATGGTTATATTATCGATAGAACGACAATTACTCTACTTATTACTGTTATTATTATCAATCTAACTCATATTATTAGCCATATTATGCTTAAATGATCGATAGAATGAGAATTACTGTACTCACTACTCTTAGTATTATCACTCTAACTCATATTATTAGCCATATTATGCTTATATGATCGATAGAACGACAATTACTATACTTATTACTGTTATTATTATGAATCTGACTCATATTATTAGCCATATTATGCTTATACGATCGATAGACCTACAATTACTATACTCATTACTCTTATTATTATCAATCCAACTCATATTATTACCCGTATTATGCTGATATGATCGATAGAACGACATTCACTATACTTATTACTCTTATTATTATCAATCTAACTCATATTATTAGCCATATTATGCTTAAATGATCGATAGATCTACAATTACTATACTCATTACTCTTATTATTATCAATCTAACTCATATTATTAGCCATATTATGCTTATATGATCGATAGAACGACAATTACTATACTTATTACTCTTATTATTATCAATCTAACTCATATTATTAGCCATATTATGGTTATATTATCGATAGAACGACAATTACTATACTTATTAATGTTATTATTATCAATCTAACTCATATTATTAGCCATATTATGCTTAAATGATCGATAGATCTACAATTACTATACTCATTACTCTTATTATTATCAATCTAACTCATATTATTAGCCATATTATGCTTATATGATCGATAGAACGACAATTACTATACTCACTACTCTTAGTATTATCAATCTAACTCATATTATTAGCCATATTATGCTTAAATGATCGATAGATCTACAATTACTATACTCATTACTCTTATTATTATCAATCTAACTCATATTATTAGCCATATTATGCTTATATGATCGATAGAACGAGAATTACTGTACTCACTACTCTTAGTATTATCAATCTAACTCATATTATTAGCCATATTATGCTTATATGATCGATAGAACGACAATTACTATACTTATTACTCTTATTATTATCAATCTAACTCATATTATTAGCCATATTATGCTTATATGATCGATAGAACGAGAATTACTATACTCACTACTCTTAGCATTATCAATCTAACTCATATTATTAGCCATATTATGCTTATATTATCGATAGAACGACAATTACTATACTTATTACTGCTATTATTATCAATCTGACTCATATTATTACCCATATTATGCTTAAATGATCGATAGAACGACAATTACTATACTTATTACTCTTATTATTATCAATCTAACTCATATTATTAGCCATATTATGCTTATATGATCGATAGAACGACAAATACTATACTTATTACTCTTATTATTATCAATCTAACTCATATTATTAGCCATATTATGCTTATATGATCGATAGAACGAGAATTACTATACTCACTACTCTTAGTATTATCAATCTAACTCATATTATTAGCCATATTATGATTATATTATCGATAGAACGACAATTACTATACTTATTACTCTTATTATTATCATTCTAACTCATATTATTAACCATATTATGCTTATATGATCGATAGAACGAGAATTACTATACTCACTACTCTTAGTATTATCAATCTAACTCATATTATTAGCCATATTATGGTTATATTATCGATAGAACGACAATTACTATACTTATTACTGTTATTATTATCAATCTAACTCATATTATTAGCCATATTATGCTTATATGATCGATAGAATGAGAATTACTATACTCACCACTCTTAGTATTATCACTCTAACTCATATTATTAGCCTTATTATGCTTATATGATCCATAGAACGACAATTACCGTAGTTATTACTCTTATTATTATCAATCTAACTCATATTATTAGCCATATTATGCTTAAATGATCGATAGAATGAGAATTACTGTACTCACTACTCTTAGTATTATCACTCTAACTCATATTATTAGCCATATTATGCTTATATGATCGATAGAACGACAATTACTATACTTATTACTGTTATTATTATGAATCTGACTCATATTATTAGCCATATTATGCTTATATGATCGATAGACCTACAATTACTATACTCATTACTCTTATTATTATCAATCCAACTCATATTATTACCCGTATTATGCTGATATGATCGATAGAACGACATTCACTATACTTATTACACTCACTATTCTCAATCTAACTCATATTATTAGCCATATTATGCTTAAATGATCGATAGATCTACAATTACTATACTCATTACTCTTATTATTATCAATCTAACTCATATTATTAGCCACATTATGCTTATATGAACGATGGAACGAGAATTACTATACTCACTACTCTTAGTATTATCAATCTAACTCATATTATTAGCCATATTATGCTTATATTATCGATAGAACGACAATTACTATACTTATTACTGTTATTATTATCAATCTAACTCATATCATTAGCCATATTATGCTTATATGATCGATAGAATGAGAATTACTATACTCACTACTCTTAGTATTATCACTCTGACTCATATTATTAACCATATTATGCCGATATGATCGACAGAACTACAATTACTATACTCATTACTCTTATTGTTATCAATCTAACTCATATTATTAGCCATATTATGCTTATATGATCGATAGAACGAGAATTACTATACTCAATACTCTTAGTATTATCAATGTAACTCATATTATTAGCCATATTATGGTTATATTATCGATTGAACGACAATTACTATACTTATTACTGTTATTATTATCAATCTAACTCATATTATTAGCGATATTATGCTTAAATGATCGATAGAATGAGAATTACTGTACTCACTACTCTTAGTATTTCCACTCTAACTCATATTATTAGCCATATTATGCTTATATGATCGATAGAACGACAATTACTATACTTATTACTGTTATTATTATGAATCTGACTCATATTATTAGCCATATTATGCTTATACGATCGATAGACCTACAATTACTATACTCATTACTCTTATTATTATCAATCCAACTCATATTATTACCCGTATTATGCTGATATGATCGATAGAACGACATTCACTATACTTATTACACTCACTATTATCAATCTAACTCATATTATTAGCTATATTATGCTTAAATGATCGATAGATCTACAATTACTATACTCATTACTCTTATTATTATCAATCTAACTCATATTATTAGCCATATTATGCTTATATGATCGATAGAACGAGAATTACTATACTCACTACTCTTAGTATTATCAATCTAACTCATATTATTAGCCCTATTATGTTTATATGATCGATAGAACGACAATTACTATACTTATTACTCTTATTATTATCAATCTAACTCATATTATTAGCCATATTATGCTTATATGATCGATAGAACGAGAACTACTATACTCAGTACTCTTAGTATTATCAATCTAACTCATATTATTAGCCATATTATGCTTATATTATCGATAGAACGACAATTACTATACTTATTACTGTTATTATTATCAATCTGACTCATATTATTACCCATATTATGCTTAAATGATCGATAGAACGACATTTACTATACTTATTACTGTTATTATTATCAATCTAACTCATATTATTAGCCATATTATGCTTAAATGATCGATAGATCTACAATTACTATACTCATTACTCTTATTATTATCAATCTAACTCATATTATTAGCCATATTATGCTTATATGATCGATAGAACGAGAATTACTATACTCACTACTCTTAGTATTATCAATCTAACTCATATTATTAGCCTTATTATGCTTATATGATCGATAGAACGACAATTACTATACTTATTACTCTTATTATTATCAATCTAACTCATATTATTAGCCATATTATGCTTATATGATCGATAGAACGAGAATTACTATACTCACTACTCTTAGTATTATCAATCTAACTCATATTATTAGCCATATTATGCTTATATTATCGATAGAACGACAATTACTATACTTATTACTGTTATTATTATCAATCTAACTCATATTATTAGCCATATTATGCTTAAATGATCGATAGATCTACAATTACTATACTCATTACTCTTATTATTATCAATCTAAGTCGTATTATTAGCCATATTATGCTTAAATGATCGATAGAACGACAAATACTATACTTATTACTCTTATTATTATCAATCTAACTCATATTACTAGCCATATTATGCTTATATGATCGATAGAATGAGAATTACTGTACTCACTACTCTTAGTATTATCACTCTAACTCATATTATTAGCCATATTATGCTTATATGATCGAGAGAACGACAATTACTATACTTATTACTCTTATTATTATCAATATAACTCATATTATTAGCCATATTATGCTTAAATGATCGATAGAACTACAATTACTATACTTATTACTCTTATTATTATCACTCTAACTCATATTATTAGCCATATTATGCTTATATGATCGAGAGAACGACAATTACTATACTTATTACTCTTATTATTATCAATCTAACTCATATTATTAGCCATATTATGCTTATATGATCGATAGAACGAGAATTACTATACTCACTACTCTTAGTATTATCAATCTAACTCATATTATTAGCCATATTATGGTTATATTATCGATAGAACGACAATTACTATACTTATTACTGTTATTATTATCAATCTAACTCATATTATTAGCCATATTATGCTTAAATGATCGATAGATCTACAATTACTATACTCATTACTCTTATTATTATCAATCTAACTCATATTATTAGCCATATTATGCTTATATGATCGATAGAACGACAATTACTATACTCACTACTCTTAGTATTATCAATCTAACTCATATTATTAGACTTATTATGCTTATATGATCGATAGAACGACAATTACTATACTTATTACTCTTATTATTATCAATCTACCTCATATTATTAGCCATATTATGCTTATATGATCGATAGAACGAGAATTACTATACTCACTACTCTTAGTATTATCAATCTAACTCATATTAATAGCCATATTATGCTTAAATGATCGATAGAACGACAATTACTATACTTACTACTCTTATTATTATCAATCTAACTCGTATTATTAGCCATATTATGCTTATATGATCGATAGAACGACAAATACTATACTTATTACTCTTATTATTATCAATCTAACTCATATTATTAGCCATATTATGCTTATATGATCGATAGAACGACAATTACTATACTCACTACTCTTAGTATTATCAATCTAACTCATATTATTAGCCATATTATGCTTATATTATCGATAGAACGACAATTACTATACTTATTACTGTTATTATTATCAATCTAACTCATATTATTAGCCATATTATGCTTATATGATCGATAGATCTACAATTACTATACTCATTACTCTTATTATTATCAATCTAACTCGTATTATTAGCCATATTATGCTTACATGATCGATAGAACGACAAATACTATACTTATTACTCTTATTATTATCAATCTAACTCATATTACTAGCCATATTATGCTTATATGATCGATAGAATGAGAATTACTGTACTCACTACTCTTAGTATTATCACTCTAACTCATATTATTAGCCATATTATGCTTATATGATCGAGAGAACGACAATTACTATACTTATTACTCTTATTATTATCAATCTAACTCATATTATTAGCCATATTATGCTTATATGATCGATAGAACGAGAATTACTATACTCACTACTCTTAGTATTATCAATCTAACTCATATTATTAGCCATATTATGGTTATATTATCGATAGAACGACAATTACTATACTTATTACTGTTATTATTATCAATCTAACTCATATTATTAGCCATATTATGCTTAAATGATCGATAGATCTACAATTACTATACTCATTACTCTTATTATTATCAATCTAACTCATATTATTAGCCATATTATGCTTATATGATCGATAGAACGACAATTACTATACTCACTACTCTTAGTATTATCAATCTAACTCATATTATTAGCCTTATTATGCTTATATGATCGATAGAACGACAATTACTATACTTATTACTCTTATTATTATCAATCTAACTCATATTATTAGCCATATTATGCTTATATGATCGATAGAACGAGAACTACTATACTCACTACTCTTAGTATTATCATTCTAACTCATATTATTAACCATATTATGCAGATATGATCGATAGAACTACAATTACTATACTCATTACTCTTATTATTATCAATCTAACTCATATTAATAGCCATATTATGCTTAAATGATCGATAGAACGACAATTACTGTACTTATTACTCTTACTATTATTAATCTAACTCGTATTATTAGCCATATTATGCTTATATGATCGATAGAACGACAAATACTATACTTATTACTCTTATTATTATCAACCTAACTCATATTATTAGCCATATTATGCTTATATGATCGATAGAACGACAATTACTATACTCACTACTCTTAGTATTATCACTCTTACTCATATTATTAACCATATTATGCCGATATGATCGACAGAACTACAATTACTATACTCATTACTCTTATTATTATCAATCTAACTCATATTATTAGCCATATTATGCTTATATGATCGATAGAACGAGAATTACTATACTCAATACTCTTAGTATTATCAATGTAACTCATATTATTAGCCATATTATGGTTATATTATCGATAGAACGACAATTACTATACTTATTACTGTTATTATTATCAATCTAACTCATATTATTAGCCATATTATGCTTAAATGATCGATAGAATGAGAATTACTGTACTCACTACTCTTAGTATTATCACTCTAACTCATATTATTAGCCATATTATGCTTATATGATCGATAGAACGACAATTACTATACTTATTACTGTTATTATTATGAATCTGACTCATATTATTAGCCATATTATGCTTATACGATCGATAGACCTACAATTACTATACTCATTACTCTTATTATTATCAATCCAACTCATATTATTACCCGTATTATGCTGATATGATCGATAGAACGACATTCACTATACTTATTACACTCACTATTATCAATCTAACTCATATTATTAGCCATATTATGCTTAAATGATCGATAGATCTACAATTACTATACTCATTACTCTTATTATTATCAATCTAACTCATATTATTAGCCATATTATGCTTATATGATCGATAGAACGAGAATTACTATACTCACTACTTTTAGTATTATCAATCTAACTCATATTATTAGCCCTATTATGTTTATATGATCGATAGAACGACAATTACTATACTTATTACTCTTATTATTATCAATCTAACTCATATTATTAGCCATATTATGCTTATATGATCGATAGAACGAGAACTACTATACTCACTACTCTTAGTATTATCAATCTAACTCATATTATTAGCCATATTATGCTTATATTATCGATAGAACGACAATTACTATACTTATTACTGTTATTATTATCAATCTGACTCATATTATTACCCATATTATGCTTAAATGATCGATAGAACGACAATTACTATACTTATTACTGTTATTATTATCAATCTAACTCATATTATTAGCCATATTATGCTTAAATGATCGATAGATCTACAATTACTATACTCATTACTCTTATTATTATCAATCTAACTCATATTATTAGCCATATTATGCTTATATGATCGATAGAACGAGAATTACTATACTCACTACTCTTAGTATTATCAATCTAACTCATATTATTAGCCATATTATGCTTATATGATCGATAGAACGAGAATTACTATACTCACTACTCTTAGTATTATCAATCTAACTCATATTATTAGCCATATTATGCTTATATTATCGATAGATCTACAATTACTATACTCATTACTCTTATTATTATCAATCTAACTCATATTATTAGCCATATTATGCTTATATGATCGATAGAACGAGAATTACTATACTCATTACTCTTATTATTATCAATCTAACTCATATTATTAGCCATATTATGCTTATATGATCGATAGAACGAGAATTACTATACTCACTACTCTTAGTATTATCAATCTAACTCATATTATTAGCCTTATTATGCTTATATGATCGATAGAACGACAATTACTATACTTATTACTCTTATTATTATCAATCTAACTCATATTATTAGCCATATTATGCTTATATGATCGATAGAACGAGAATTACTATACTCACTACTCTTAGTATTATCAATCTAACTCATATTATTAGCCATATTATGCTTATATGATCGATAGATCTACAATTACTATACTCATTACTCTTATTATTATCAATCTAACTCGTATTATTAGCCATATTATGCTTACATGATCGATAGAACGACAAATACTATACTTATTACTCTTATTATTATCAATCTAACTCATATTACTAGCCATATTATGCTTATATGATCGATAGAATGAGAATTACTGTACTCACTACTCTTAGTATTATCACTCTAACTCATATTATTAGCCATATTATGCTTATATGATCGAGAGAACGACAATTACTATACTTATTACTCTTATTATTATCAATCTAACTCATATTATTAGCCATATTATGCTTATATGATCGATAGAACGAGAATTACTATACTCACTACTCTTAGTATTATCAATCTAACTCATATTATTAGCCATATTATGGTTATATTATCGATAGAACGACAATTACTATACTTATTACTGTTATTATTATCAATCTAACTCATATTATTAGCCATATTATGCTTAAATGATCGATAGATCTACAATTACTATACTCATTACTCTTATTATTATCAATCTAACTCATATTATTAGCCATATTATGCTTATATGATCGATAGAACGACAATTACTATACTCACTACTCTTAGTATTATCAATCTAACTCATATTATTAGCCTTATTATGCTTATATGATCGATAGAACGACAATTACTATACTTATTACTCTTATTATTATCAATCTAACTCATATTATTAGCCATATTATGCTTATATGATCGATAGAACGAGAACTACTATACTCACTACTCTTAGTATTATCATTCTAACTCATATTATTAACCATATTATGCAGATATGATCGATAGAACTACAATTACTATACTCATTACTCTTATTATTATCAATCTAACTCATATTAATAGCCATATTATGCTTAAATGATCGATAGAACGACAATTACTGTACTTATTACTCTTACTATTATTAATCTAACTCGTATTATTAGCCATATTATGCTTATATGATCGATAGAACGACAAATACTATACTTATTACTCTTATTATTATCAACCTAACTCATATTATTAGCCATATTATGCTTATATGATCGATAGAACGACAATTACTATACTCACTACTCTTAGTATTATCACTCTTACTCATATTATTAACCATATTATGCCGATATGATCGACAGAACTACAATTACTATACTCATTACTCTTATTATTATCAATCTAACTCATATTATTAGCCATATTATGCTTATATGATCGATAGAACGAGAATTACTATACTCAATACTCTTAGTATTATCAATGTAACTCATATTATTAGCCATATTATGGTTATATTATCGATAGAACGACAATTACTATACTTATTACTGTTATTATTATCAATCTAACTCATATTATTAGCCATATTATGCTTAAATGATCGATAGAATGAGAATTACTGTACTCACTACTCTTAGTATTATCACTCTAACTCATATTATTAGCCATATTATGCTTATATGATCGATAGAACGACAATTACTATACTTATTACTGTTATTATTATGAATCTGACTCATATTATTAGCCATATTATGCTTATACGATCGATAGACCTACAATTACTATACTCATTACTCTTATTATTATCAATCCAACTCATATTATTACCCGTATTATGCTGATATGATCGATAGAACGACATTCACTATACTTATTACACTCACTATTATCAATCTAACTCATATTATTAGCCATATTATGCTTAAATGATCGATAGATCTACAATTACTATACTCATTACTCTTATTATTATCAATCTAACTCATATTATTAGCCATATTATGCTTATATGATCGATAGAACGAGAATTACTATACTCACTACTTTTAGTATTATCAATCTAACTCATATTATTAGCCCTATTATGTTTATATGATCGATAGAACGACAATTACTATACTTATTACTCTTATTATTATCAATCTAACTCATATTATTAGCCATATTATGCTTATATGATCGATAGAACGAGAACTACTATACTCACTACTCTTAGTATTATCAATCTAACTCATATTATTAGCCATATTATGCTTATATTATCGATAGAACGACAATTACTATACTTATTACTGTTATTATTATCAATCTGACTCATATTATTACCCATATTATGCTTAAATGATCGATAGAACGACAATTACTATACTTATTACTGTTATTATTATCAATCTAACTCATATTATTAGCCATATTATGCTTAAATGATCGATAGATCTACAATTACTATACTCATTACTCTTATTATTATCAATCTAACTCATATTATTAGCCATATTATGCTTATATGATCGATAGAACGAGAATTACTATACTCACTACTCTTAGTATTATCAATCTAACTCATATTATTAGCCATATTATGCTTATATGATCGATAGAACGAGAATTACTATACTCACTACTCTTAGTATTATCAATCTAACTCATATTATTAGCCATATTATGCTTATATTATCGATAGATCTACAATTACTATACTCATTACTCTTATTATTATCAATCTAACTCATATTATTAGCCATATTATGCTTATATGATCGATAGAACGAGAATTACTATACTCATTACTCTTATTATTATCAATCTAACTCATATTATTAGCCATATTATGCTTATATGATCGATAGAACGAGAATTACTATACTCACTACTCTTAGTATTATCAATCTAACTCATATTATTAGCCTTATTATGCTTATATGATCGATAGAACGACAATTACTATACTTATTACTCTTATTATTATCAATCTAACTCATATTATTAGCCATATTATGCTTATATGATCGATAGAACGAGAATTACTATACTCACTACTCTTAGTATTATCAATCTAACTCATATTATTAGCCATATTATGCTTATATTATCGATAGAACGACAATTACTATACTTATTACTGCTATTGTTATCAATCTGACTCATATTATTACCCATATTATGCTTAAATGATCGATAGAACGACAATTACTATACTTATTACTCTTATTATTATCAATCTAACTCATATTATTAGCCATATTATGCTTATATGATCGATAGAACGACAAATACTATACTTATTACTCTTATTATTATCAATCTAACTCATATTATTAGCCATATTATGCTTATATGATCGATAGAACGAGAATTACTATACTCACTACTCTTAGTATTATCAATCTAACTCATATTATTAGCCATATTATGCTTATATTATCGATAGAACGACAATTACTATACTTATTACTCTTATTATTATCATTCTAACTCATATTATTAACCATATTATGCTTATATGATCGATAGAACGAGAATTACTATACTCACTACTCTTAGTATTATCAATCTAACTCATATTATTAGCCATATTATGGTTATATTATCGATAGAACGACAATTACTATACTTATTACTGTTATTATTATCAATCTAACTCATATTATTAGCCATATTATGCTTATATGATCGATAGAATGAGAATTACTATACTCACCACTCTTAGTATTATCACTCTAACTCATATTATTAGCCTTATTATGCTTATATGATCCATAGAACGACAATTACCGTAGTTATTACTCTTATTATTATCAATCTAACTCATATTATTAGCCATATTATGCTTAAATGATCGATAGAATGAGAATTACTGTACTCACTACTCTTAGTATTATCACTCTAACTCATATTATTAGCCATATTATGCTTATATGATCGATAGAACGACAATTACTATACTTATTACTGTTATTATTATGAATCTGACTCATATTATTAGCCATATTATGCTTATATGATCGATAGACCTACAATTACTATACTCATTACTCTTATTATTATCAATCCAACTCATATTATTACCCGTATTATGCTGATATGATCGATAGAACGACATTCACTATACTTATTACACTCACTATTCTCAATCTAACTCATATTATTAGCCATATTATGCTTAAATGATCGATAGATCTACAATTACTATACTCATTACTCTTATTATTATCAATCTAACTCATATTATTAGCCACATTATGCTTATATGAACGATGGAACGAGAATTACTATACTCACTACTCTTAGTATTATCAATCTAACTCATATTATTAGCCATATTATGCTTATATTATCGATAGAACGACAATTACTATACTTATTACTGTTATTATTATCAATCTAACTCATATCATTAGCCATATTATGCTTATATGATCGATAGAATGAGAATTACTATACTCACTACTCTTAGTATTATCACTCTGACTCATATTATTAACCATATTATGCCGATATGATCGACAGAACTACAATTACTATACTCATTACTCTTATTGTTATCAATCTAACTCATATTATTAGCCATATTATGCTTATATGATCGATAGAACGAGAATTACTATACTCAATACTCTTAGTATTATCAATGTAACTCATATTATTAGCCATATTATGGTTATATTATCGATTGAACGACAATTACTATACTTATTACTGTTATTATTATCAATCTAACTCATATTATTAGCGATATTATGCTTAAATGATCGATAGAATGAGAATTACTGTACTCACTACTCTTAGTATTTCCACTCTAACTCATATTATTAGCCATATTATGCTTATATGATCGATAGAACGACAATTACTATACTTATTACTGTTATTATTATGAATCTGACTCATATTATTAGCCATATTATGCTTATACGATCGATAGACCTACAATTACTATACTCATTACTCTTATTATTATCAATCCAACTCATATTATTACCCGTATTATGCTGATATGATCGATAGAACGACATTCACTATACTTATTACACTCACTATTATCAATCTAACTCATATTATTAGCTATATTATGCTTAAATGATCGATAGATCTACAATTACTATACTCATTACTCTTATTATTATCAATCTAACTCATATTATTAGCCATATTATGCTTATATGATCGATAGAACGAGAATTACTATACTCACTACTCTTAGTATTATCAATCTAACTCATATTATTAGCCCTATTATGTTTATATGATCGATAGAACGACAATTACTATACTTATTACTCTTATTATTATCTATCTAACTCATATTATTAGCCATATTATGCTTATATGATCGATAGAACGAGAACTACTATACTCAGTACTCTTAGTATTATCAATCTAACTCATATTATTAGCCATATTATGCTTATATTATCGATAGAACGACAATTACTATACTTATTACTGTTATTATTATCAATCTGACTCATATTATTACCCATATTATGCTTAAATGATCGATAGAACGACATTTACTATACTTATTACTGTTATTATTATCAATCTAACTCATATTATTAGCCATATTATGCTTAAATGATCGATAGATCTACAATTACTATACTCATTACTCTTATTATTATCAATCTAACTCATATTATTAGCCATATTATGCTTATATGATCGATAGAACGAGAATTACTATACTCACTACTCTTAGTATTATCAATCTAACTCATATTATTAGCCTTATTATGCTTATATGATCGATAGAACGACAATTACTATACTTATTACTCTTATTATTATCAATCTAACTCATATTATTAGCCATATTATGCTTATATGATCGATAGAACGAGAATTACTATACTCACTACTCTTAGTATTATCAATCTAACTCATATTATTAGCCATATTATGCTTATATTATCGATAGAACGACAATTACTATACTTATTACTGTTATTATTATCAATCTAACTCATATTATTAGCCATATTATGCTTAAATGATCGATAGATCTACAATTACTATACTCATTACTCTTATTATTATCAATCTAAGTCGTATTATTAGCCATATTATGCTTAAATGATCGATAGAACGACAAATACTATACTTATTACTCTTATTATTATCAATCTAACTCATATTACTAGCCATATTATGCTTATATGATCGATAGAATGAGAATTACTGTACTCACTACTCTTAGTATTATCACTCTAACTCATATTATTAGCCATATTATGCTTATATGATCGAGAGAACGACAATTACTATACTTATTACTCTTATTATTATCAATATAACTCATATTATTAGCCATATTATGCTTAAATGATCGATAGAACTACAATTACTATACTTATTACTCTTATTATTATCACTCTAACTCATATTATTAGCCATATTATGCTTATATGATCGAGAGAACGACAATTACTATACTTATTACTCTTATTATTATCAATCTAACTCATATTATTAGCCATATTATGCTTATATGATCGATAGAACGAGAATTACTATACTCACTACTCTTAGTATTATCAATCTAACTCATATTATTAGCCATATTATGGTTATATTATCGATAGAACGACAATTACTATACTTATTACTGTTATTATTATCAATCTAACTCATATTATTAGCCATATTATGCTTAAATGATCGATAGATCTACAATTACTATACTCATTACTCTTATTATTATCAATCTAACTCATATTATTAGCCATATTATGCTTATATGATCGATAGAACGACAATTACTATACTCACTACTCTTAGTATTATCAATCTAACTCATATTATTAGACTTATTATGCTTATATGATCGATAGAACGACAATTACTATACTTATTACTCTTATTATTATCAATCTACCTCATATTATTAGCCATATTATGCTTATATGATCGATAGAACGAGAATTACTATACTCACTACTCTTAGTATTATCAATCTAACTCATATTAATAGCCATATTATGCTTAAATGATCGATAGAACGACAATTACTATACTTACTACTCTTATTATTATCAATCTAACTCGTATTATTAGCCATATTATGCTTATATGATCGATAGAACGACAAATACTATACTTATTACTCTTATTATTATCAATCTAACTCATATTATTAGCCATATTATGCTTATATGATCGATAGAACGACAATTACTATACTCACTACTCTTAGTATTATCAATCTAACTCATATTATTAGCCATATTATGCTTATATTATCGATAGAACGACAATTACTATACTTATTACTGTTATTATTATCAATCTAACTCATATTATTAGCCATATTATGCTTATACGATCGATAGATCTACAATTACTATACTCATTACTCTTATTATTATCAATCTAACTCGTATTATTAGCCATATTATGCTTACATGATCGATAGAACGACAAATACTATACTTATTACTCTTATTATTATCAATCTAACTCATATTACTAGCCATATTATGCTTATATGATCGATAGAATGAGAATTACTGTACTCACTACTCTTAGTATTATCACTCTAACTCATATTATTAGCCATATTATGCTTATATGATCGAGAGAACGACAATTACTATACTTATTACTCTTATTATTATCAATCTAACTCATATTATTAGCCATATTATGCTTATATGATCGATAGAACGAGAATTACTATACTCACTACTCTTAGTATTATCAATCTAACTCATATTATTAGCCATATTATGGTTATATTATCGATAGAACGACAATTACTATACTTATTACTGTTATTATTATCAATCTAACTCATATTATTAGCCATATTATGCTTAAATGATCGATAGATCTACAATTACTATACTCATTACTCTTATTATTATCAATCTAACTCATATTATTAGCCATATTATGCTTATATGATCGATAGAACGACAATTACTATACTCACTACTCTTAGTATTATCAATCTAACTCATATTATTAGCCTTATTATGCTTATATGATCGATAGAACGACAATTACTATACTAATTACTCTTATTATTATCAATCTAACTCATATTATTAGCCATATTATGCTTATATGATCGATAGAACGAGAACTACTATACTCACTACTCTTAGTATTATCATTCTAACTCATATTATTAACCATATTATGCAGATATGATCGATAGAACTACAATTACTATACTCATTACTCTTATTATTATCAATCTAACTCATATTAATAGCCATATTATGCTTAAATGATCGATAGAACGACAATTACTGTACTTATTACTCTTACTATTATTAATCTAACTCGTATTATTAGCCATATTATGCTTATATGATCGATAGAACGACAAATACTATACTTATTACTCTTATTATTATCAACCTAACTCATATTATTAGCCATATTATGCTTATATGATCGATAGAACGACAATTACTATACTCACTACTCTTAGTATTATCACTCTTACTCATATTATTAACCATATTATGCCGATATGATCGACAGAACTACAATTACTATACTCATTACTCTTATTATTATCAATCTAACTCATATTATTAGCCATATTATGCTTATATGATCGATAGAACGAGAATTACTATACTCAATACTCTTAGTATTATCAATGTAACTCATATTATTAGCCATATTATGGTTATATTATCGATAGAACGACAATTACTATACTTATTACTGTTATTATTATCAATCTAACTCATATTATTAGCCATATTATGCTTAAATGATCGATAGAATGAGAATTACTGTACTCACTACTCTTAGTATTATCACTCTAACTCATATTATTAGCCATATTATGCTTATATGATCGATAGAACGACAATTACTATACTTATTACTGTTATTATTATGAATCTGACTCATATTATTAGCCATATTATGCTTATACGATCGATAGACCTACAATTACTATACTCATTACTCTTATTATTATCAATCCAACTCATATTATTACCCGTATTATGCTGATATGATCGATAGAACGACATTCACTATACTTATTACACTCACTATTATCAATCTAACTCATATTATTAGCCATATTATGCTTAAATGATCGATAGATCTACAATTACTATACTCATTACTCTTATTATTATCAATCTAACTCATATTATTAGCCATATTATGCTTATATGATCGATAGAACGAGAATTACTATACTCACTACTTTTAGTATTATCAATCTAACTCATATTATTAGCCCTATTATGTTTATATGATCGATAGAACGACAATTACTATACTTATTACTCTTATTATTATCAATCTAACTCATATTATTAGCCATATTATGCTTATATGATCGATAGAACGAGAACTACTATACTCACTACTCTTAGTATTATCAATCTAACTCATATTATTAGCCATATTATGCTTATATTATCGATAGAACGACAATTACTATACTTATTACTGTTATTATTATCAATCTGACTCATATTATTACCCATATTATGCTTAAATGATCGATAGAACGACAATTACTATACTTATTACTGTTATTATTATCAATCTAACTCATATTATTAGCCATATTATGCTTAAATGATCGATAGATCTACAATTACTATACTCATTACTCTTATTATTATCAATCTAACTCATATTATTAGCCATATTATGCTTATATGATCGATAGAACGAGAATTACTATACTCATACATACTCTTAGTATTATCAATCTAACTCATATTATTAGCCATATTATGCTTATATGATCGATAGAACGAGAATTACTATACTCACTACTCTTAGTATTATCAATCTAACTCATATTATTAGCCATATTATGCTTATATTATCGATAGATCTACAATTACTATACTCATTACTCTTATTATTATCAATCTAACTCATATTATTAGCCATATTATGCTTATATGATCGATAGAACGAGAATTACTATACTCATTACTCTTATTATTATCAATCTAACTCATATTATTAGCCATATTATGCTTATATGATCGATAGAACGAGAATTACTATACTCACTACTCTTAGTATTATCAATCTAACTCATATTATTAGCCTTATTATGCTTATATGATCGATAGAACGACAATTACTATACTTATTACTCTTATTATTATCAATCTAACTCATATTATTAGCCATATTATGCTTATATGATCGATAGAACGAGAATTACTATACTCACTACTCTTAGTATTATCAATCTAACTCATATTATTAGCCATATTATGCTTATATTATCGATAGAACGACAATTACTATACTTATTACTGCTATTGTTATCAATCTGACTCATATTATTACCCATATTATGCTTAAATGATCGATAGAACGACAATTACTATACTTATTACTCTTATTATTATCAATCTAACTCATATTATTAGCCATATTATGCTTATATGATCGATAGAACGACAAATACTATACTTATTACTCTTATTATTATCAATCTAACTCATATTATTAGCCATATTATGCTTATATGATCGATAGAACGAGAATTACTATACTCACTACTCTTAGTATTATCAATCTAACTCATATTATTAGCCATATTATGATTATATTATCGATAGAACGACAATTACTATACTTATTACTCTTATTATTATCATTCTAACTCATATTATTAACCATATTATGTTTATATGATCGATAGAACGAGAATTACTATACTCACTACTCTTAGTATTATCAATCTAACTCATATTATTAGCCATATTATGATTATATTATCGATAGAACGACAATTACTATACTTATTACTCTTATTATTATCATTCTAACTCATATTATTAACCATATTATGCTTATATGATCGATAGAACGAGAATTACTATACTCACTACTCTTAGTATTATCAATCTAACTCATATATTAGCCATATTATGGTTATATTATCGATAGAACGACAATTGCTATACTTATTACTGTTATTATTATCAATCTAACTCATATTATGAGCCATATATGCTTATATGATCGATAGAATGAGAATTACTATACTCACCACTCTTAGTATTATCACTCTAACTCATATTATTAGCCTTATTATGCTTATATGATCCATAGAACGACAATTACCGTAGTTATTACTCTTATTATTATCAATCTAACTCATATTATTAGCCATATTATGCTTAAATGATCGATAGAATGAGAATCACTGTACTCACTACTCTTAGTATTATCACTCTAACTCATATTATTAGCCATATTATGCTTATATGATCGATAGAACGACAATTACTATACTTATTACTGTTATTATTATGAATCTGACTCATATTATTAGCCATATTATGCTTATATGATCGATAGACCTACAATTACTATACTCATTACTCTTATTATTATCAATCCAACTCATATTATTACCCGTATTATGCTGATATGATCGATAGAACGACATTCACTATACTTATTACACTCACTATTCTCAATCTAACTCATATTATTAGCCATATTATGCTTAAATGATCGATAGATCTACAATTACTATACTCATTACTCTTATTATTATCAATCTAACTCATATTATTAGCCATATTATGCTTATATGAACGATGGAACGAGAATTACTATACTCACTACTCTTAGTATTATCAATCTAACTCATATTATTAGCCATATTATGGTTATATTATCGATAGAACGACAATTACTATACTTATTACTGTTATTATTATCAATCTGACTCATATTATTACCCATATTATGCTTAAATGATCGATAGAACGACAATTACTATACTTATTTCTGTTATTATTATCAATCTAACTCATATTATTAGCCATATTATGCTTAAATGATCGATAGATCTACAATTACTATACTCATTACTCTTATTATTATCAATCTAACTCATATTATTAGCCATATTATGCTTATATGATCGATAGAACGAGAATTACTATACTCACTACTCTTAGTGTTATCAATCTAACTCATATTATTAGCCATATTATGGTTATATTATCGATAGAACGACAATTACTATACTTATTACTGTTATTATTATCAATCTAACTCATATTATTAGCCATATTATGCTTAAATGATCGATAGATCTACAATTACTATACTCATTACTCTTATTGTTATCAATCTAACTCATATTATTAGCCATATTATGCTTATATGATCGATAGAACGAGAATTACTATACTCACTACTCTTAGTATTATCAATCTAACTCATATTATTAGCCATATTATGCTTATATGATCGATAGAACGACAATTACTATACTTATTACTCTTATTATTATCAATCTAACTCATATTATTAGCCATATTATGCTTATATGATCGATAGAACGACAATTACTATACTCACTACTCTTAGTATTATCAATCTAACTCATATTATTAGCCATATTATGCTTATATTATCGATAGAACGACAATTACTATACTTATTACTGTTATTATTATCAATCTAACTCATATTATTGGCCATATTATGCTTATATGATCGATAGAATGAGAATTACTATACTCACTACTCTTAGTATTATCACTCTAACTCATATTATTAGCCATATTATGCTTATATGATCGAGAGAACGACAATCACTATACTTATTACTCTTATTATTATCAATCTAACTCATATTATTAGCCATATTATGCTTATATGATCGATAGAACGAGAATTACTATACTCACTACTCTTAGTATTATCAATCTAACTCATATTATTAGCCATATTATGGTTATATTATCGATAGAACGACAATTACTATACTTATTACTGTTATTATTATCAATCTAACTCATATATTAGCCATATTATGCTTAAATGATCGATAGAACTACAATTACTATACTCATTACTCTTGTTATTATCAATCTAACTCATATTATTAGCCATATTATGCTTATATGATCGATAGAACGAGAATTACTATACTCACTACTCTTAGTATTATCAATCTAACTCATATTATTAGCCATATTATGCTTATATGATCGATAGAACGACAATTACTATACTTATTACTCTTATTATTATCAATCTAACTCATATTATTAGCCATATTATGCTTATATGATCGATAGAACGACAATTACTATACTCACTACTCTTAGTATTATCAATCTAACTCATATTATTAGCCATATTATGCTTATATTATCGATAGAACGACAATTACTATACTTATTACTGTTATTATTATCAATCTGACTCATATTATTACCCATATTATGCTTAAATGGTCGATAGAACGACAATTACTATACTTATTACTGTTATTATTATCAATCTGACTCATATTATTACCCATATTATGGTTAAATGGTCGATAGAACGACAATTACTATACTTATTACTGTTATTATTATCAATCTAACTCATATTATTAGCCATATTATGCTTAAATGATCGAAAGATCTACAATTACTATACTCATTACTCTTATTATTATCAATCTAACTCATATTATTAGCCATATTATGCTTATATGATCGATAGAACGAGAATTACTATACTCACTACTCTTAGTGTTATCAATCTAACTCATATTATTAGCCATATTATGGTTATATTATCGATAGAACGACAATTACTATACTTATTACTGTTATTATTATCAATCTAACTCATATTATTAGCCATATTATGCTTAAATGATCGATAGATCTACAATTACTATACTCATTACTCTTATTATTATCAATCTAACTCGTATTATTAGCCATATTATGCTTACATGATCGATAGAACGACAAATACTATACTTATTACTCTTATTATTATCAATCTAACTCATATTACTAGCCATATTATGCTTATATGATCGATAGAATGAGAATTACTGTACTCACTACTCTTAGTATTATCACTCTAACTCATATTATTAGCCATATTATGCTTATATGATCGAGAGAACGACAATTACTATACTTATTACTCTTATTATTATCAATCTAACTCATATTATTAGCCATATTATGCTTATATGATCGATAGAACGAGAATTACTATACTCACTACTCTTAGTATTATCAATCTAACTCATATTATTAGCCATATTATGGTTATATTATCGATAGAACGACAATTACTATACTTATTACTGTTATTATTATCAATCTAACTCATATTATTAGCCATATTATGCTTAAATGATCGATAGATCTACAATTACTATACTCATTACTCTTATTATTATCAATCTAACTCATATTATTAGCCATATTATGCTTATATGATCGATAGAACGACAATTACTATACTCACTACTCTTAGTATTATCAATCTAACTCATATTATTAGCCTTATTATGCTTATATGATCGATAGAACGAGAACTACTATACTCACTACTCTTAGTATTATCAATCTAACTCATATTATTAGCCATATTATGCTTATATTATCGGTAGAACGACAATTACTATACATATTACTGTTATTATTATCAATCTGACTCATATTATTACCCATATTATGCTTAAATGATCGATAGAACGACAATTACTATACTTATTACTCTTATTATTATCAATCTAACTCGTATTATTAGCCATATTATGCTTACATGATCGATAGAACGACAAATACTATACTTATTACTCTTATTATTATCAATCTAACTCATATTACTAGCCATATTATGCTTATATGATCGATAGAATGAGAATTACTGTACTCACTACTCTTAGTATTATCACTCCAACTCATATTATTAGCCATATTATGCTTATATGATCGAGAGAACGACAATTACTATACTTATTGCTCTTATTATTATCAATCTAACTCATGTTATTAGCCATATTATGCTTATATGATCGATAGAACGAGAATTACTATACTCACTACTCTTAGTATTATCAATCTAACTCATATTATTAGCCATATTATGGTTATATTATCGATAGAACGACAATGACTATACTTATTACTGTTATTATTATCAATCTAACTCATATTATTAGCCATATTATGCTTAAATGATCGATAGATCTACAATTACTATACTCATTACTCTTATTATTATCAATCTAACTCATATTATTAGCCATATTATGCTTATATGATCGATAGAACGACAATTACTATACTTATTACTCTTATTATTATCAATCTAACTCATATTATTAGCCATATTATGCTTATATGATCGATAGAACGAGAATTACTATACTCACTACTCTTAGTATTATCAATCTAACTCATATTATTAGCCACATTATGCTTATATTATCGATAGAACGACAATTACTATACTTATTACTCTTATTATTATCAATCTAACTCATATTATTAACCATATTATGCAGATATGATCGATAGAACTACAATTACTATACTCATTACTCTTATTATTATCAATCTAACTCATATTAATAGCCATATTATGCTTAAATGATCGATAGAACGACAATTACTGTACTTATTACTCTTATTATTATCAATCTAACTCGTATTATTAGCCATATTATGCTTATATGATCGATAGAACGACAAATACTATACTTATTACTCTTATTATTATCAATCTAACTCATATTATTAGCCATATTATGCTTATATGATCGATAGAACGACAATTACTATACTCACTACTCTTAGTGTTATCAATCTAACTCATATTATTAGCCATATTATGCTTATATTATCGATAGAACGACAATTACTATACTTATTACTGTTATTATTATCAATCTAACTCATATTATTAGCCATATTATGCTTATATGATCGATAGAATGAGAATTACTATACTCACTACTCTTAGTATTATCACTCTGACTCATATTATTAACCATATTATGCCGATATGATCGACAGAACTACAATTACTATACTCATTACTCTTATTATTATCAATCTAACTCATATTATTAGCCATATTATGCTTATATGATCGATAGAATGAGAATTACGATACTCACCACTCTTAGTATCATCACTCTAACTCATATTATTAGCCTTATTATGCTTATATGATCCATAGAACGACAATTACCGTAGTTATTACTCTTATTATTATCAATCTAACTCATATTATTAGCCATATTATGCTTATATGATCGATAGAACGAGAATTACTATACTCAATACTCTTAGTATTATCAATGTAACTCATATTATTAGCCATGTTATGGTTATATTATCGATAGAACGACAATTACTCTACTTATTACTGTTATTATTATCAATCTAACTCATATTATTAGCCATATTATGCTTAAATGATCGATAGAATGAGAATTACTGTACTCACTACTCTTAGTATTATCACTCTAACTCATATTATTAGCCATATTATGCTTATATGATCGATAGAACGACAATTACTATACTTATTACTGTTATTATTATGAATCTGACTCATATTATTAGCCATATTATGCTTATACGATCGATAGACCTACAATTACTATACTCATTACTCTTATTATTATCAATCCAACTCATATTATTACCCGTATTATGCTGATATGATCGATAGAACGACATTCACTATACTTATTACACTCACTATTATCAATCTAACTCATATTATTAGCCATATTATGCTTAAATGATCGATAGATCTACAATTACTATACTCATTACTCTTATTATTATCAATCTAACTCATATTATTAGCCATATTATGCTTATATGATCGATAGAACTACAATTACTATACTCACTACTCTTAGTATTATCAATCTAACTCATATTATTAGCCATATTATGCTTATATGATCGATAGAACGACAATTACTATACTTATTACTCTTATTATTATCAATCTAACTCATATTATTAGCCATATTATGCTTATATGATCGATAGAACGAGAACTACTATACTCACTACTCTTAGTATTATCAATCTAACTCATATTATTAGCCATATTATGCTTATATTATCGATAGAACGACAATTACTATACTTATTACTGTTATTATTATCAATCTGACTCATATTATTACCCATATTATGCTTAAATGATCGATAGAACGACAATTACTATACTTATTACTGTTATTATTATCAATCTAACTCATATTATTAGCCATATTATGCTTAAATGATCGAGAGAACGACAATTACTATACTTATTACTCTTATTATTATCAATCTAACTCATATTATTAGCCATATTATGCTTATATGATCGATAGAACGAGAATTACTATACTCACTACTCTTAGTATTATCAATCTAACTCATATTATTAGCCATATTATGGTTATATTATCGATAGAACGACAATGACTATACTTATTACTGTTATTATTATCAATCTAACTCATATTATTAGCCATATTATGCTTAAATGATCGATAGAACTACAATTACTATACTCATTACTCTTATTATTATCAATCTAACTCATATTATTAGCCATATTATGCTTATATGATCGATAGAACGAGAATTACTATACTCACTACTCTTAGTATTATCAATCTAACTCATATTATTAGCCATATTATGCTTATATGATCGATAGAATGAGAATTACTATACTCACTACTCTTAGTATTATCACTCTGACTCATATTATTAACCATATTATGCCGATATGATCGACAGAACTACAATTACTATACTCATTACTCTTATTATTATCAATCTAACTCATATTATTAGCCATATTATGCTTATATGATCGATAGAACGAGAATTACTATACTCACTACTCTTAGTATTATCAATCTAACTCATATTATTAGCCATATTATGCTTATATGATCGATAGAACGACAATTACTATACTTATTACTCTTATTATTATCAATCTAACTCATATTATTAGCCATATTATGCTTATATGATCGATAGAACGAGAACTACTATACTCACTACTCTTAGTATTATCAATCTAACTCATATTATTAGCCATATTATGCTTATATTATCGATAGAACGACAATTACTATACTTATTACTGTTATTATTATCAATCTGACTCATATTATTACCCATATTATGCTTAAATGATCGATAGAACGACAATTACTATACTTATTACTGTTATTATTATCAATCTAACTCATATTATTAGCCATATTATGCTTAAATGATCGAGAGAACGACAATTACTATACTTATTACTCTTATTATTATCAATCTAACTCATATTATTAGCCATATTATGCTTATATGATCGATAGAACGAGAATTACTATACTCACTACTCTTAGTATTATCAATCTAACTCATATTATTAGCCATATTATGGTTATATTATCGATAGAACGACAATGACTATACTTATTACTGTTATTATTATCAATCTAACTCATATTATTAGCCATATTATGCTTAAATGATCGATAGAACTACAATTACTATACTCATTACTCTTATTATTATCAATCTAACTCATATTATTAGCCATATTATGCTTATATGATCGATAGAACGAGAATTACTATACTCACTACTCTTAGTATTATCAATCTAACTCATATTATTAGCCATATTATGCTTATATGATCGATAGAATGAGAATTACTATACTCACTACTCTTAGTATTATCACTCTGACTCATATTATTAACCATATTATGCCGATATGATCGACAGAACTACAATTACTATACTCATTACTCTTATTATTATCAATCTAACTCATATTATTAGCCATATTATGCTTATATGATCGATAGAATGAGAATTACGATACTCACCACTCTTAGTATCATCACTCTAACTCATATTATTAGCCTTATTATGCTTATATGATCCATAGAACGACAATTACCGTAGTTATTACTCTTATTATTATCAATCTAACTCATATTATTAGCCATATTATGCTTATATGATCGATAGAACGAGAATTACTATACTCAATACTCTTAGTATTATCAATGTAACTCATATTATTAGCCATATTATGGTTATAATATCGATAGAACGACAATTACTCTACTTATTACTGTTATTATTATCAATCTAACTCATATTATTAGCCATATTATGCTTAAATGATCGATAGAATGAGAATTACTGTACTCACTACTCTTAGTATTATCACTCTAACTCATATTATTAGCCATATTATGCTTATATGATCGATAGAACGACAATTACTATACTTATTACTGTTATTATTATGAATCTGACTCATATTATTAGCCATATTATGCTTATACGATCGATAGACCTACAATTACTATACTCATTACTCTTATTATTATCAATCCAACTCATATTATTACCCGTATTATGCTGATATGATCGATAGAACGACCATTCACTATACTTATTACTCTTATTATTATCAATCTAACTCATATTATTAGCCATATTATGCTTAAATGATCGATAGATCTACAATTACTATACTCATTACTCTTATTATTATCAATCTAACTCATATTATTAGCCATATTATGCTTATATGATCGATAGAAACGACAATTACTATACTCACTACTCTTAGTATTATCAATCTACTCATATTATTAGCCATATTATGCTTAAATGATCGATAGATCTACAATTACTATACTCATTACTCTTATTATTATCAATCTAACTCATATTATTAGCCATATTATGCTTATATGATCGATAGAACGAGAATTACTGTACTCACTACTCTTAGTATTATCAATCTAACTCATATTATTAGCCTTATTATGCTTATATGATCGATAGAACGACAATTCCTATACTTATTACTCTTATTATTATCAATCTAACTCATATTATTAGCCATATTATGCTTATATGATCGATAGAACGAGAATTACTATACTCACTACTCTTAGTATTATCAATCTAACTCATATTATTAGCCATATTATGCTTATATTATCGATAGAAGGACAATTACTATACTTATTACTGCTATTATTATCAATCTGACTCATATTATTACCCATATTATGCTTAAATGATCGATAGAACGACAATTACTATACTTATTACTCTTATTATTATCAATCTAACTCATATTATTAGCCATATTATGCTTATATGATCGATAGAACGACAAATACTATACTTATTACTCTTATTATTATCAATCTAACTCATATTATTAGCCATATTATGCTTATATGATCGATAGAACGAGAATTACTATACTCACTACTCTTAGTATTATCAATCTAACTCATATTATTAGCCATATTATGATTATATTATCGATAGAACGACAATTACTATACTTATTACTCTTATTATTATCATTCTAACTCATATTATTAACCATATTATGCTTATATGATCGATAGAACGAGAATTACTATACTCACTACTCTTAGTATTATCAATCTAACTCATATTATTAGCCATATTGTGGTTATATTATCGATAGAACGACAATTACTATACTTATTACTGTTATTATTATCAATCTAACTCATATTATTAGCCATATTATGCTTATATGATCGATAGAATGAGAATTACTATACTCACCACTCTTAGTATTATCACTCTAACTCATATTATTAGCCTTATTATGCTTATATGATCCATAGAACGACAATTACCGTAGTTATTACTCTTATTATTATCAATCTAACTCATATTATTAGCCATATTATGCTTAAATGATCGATAGAATGAGAATTACTGTACTCACTACTCTTAGTATTATCACTCTAACTCATATTATTAGCCATATTATGCTTATATGATCGATAGAACGACAATTACTATACTTATTACTGTTATTATTATGAATCTGACTCATATTATTAGCCATATTATGCTTATATGATCGATAGACCTACAATTACTATACTCATTACTCTTATTATTATCAATCCAACTCATATTATTACCCGTATTATGCTGATATGATCGATAGAACGACATTCACTATACTTATTACACTCACTATTCTCAATCTAACTCATATTATTAGCCATATTATGCTTAAATGATCGATAGATCTACAATTACTATACTCATTACTCTTATTATTATCAATCTAACTCATATTATTAGCCACATTATGCTTATATGAACGATGGAACGAGAATTACTATACTCACTACTCTTAGTATTATCAATCTAACTCATATTATTAGCCATATTATGGTTATATTATCGATAGAACGACAATTACTATACTTATTACTGTTATTATTATCAATCTGACTCATATTATTACCCATATTATGCTTAAATGATCGATAGAACGACAATTACTATACTTATTACTCTTATTATTATCAATCTAACTCGTATTATTAGCCATATTATGCTTACATGATCGATAGAACGACAAATACTATACTTATTACTCTTATTATTATCAATCTAACTCATATTACTAGCCATATTATGCTTATATGATCGATAGAATGAGAATTACTGTACTCACTACTCTTAGTATTATCACTCCAACTCATATTATTAGCCATATTATGCTTATATGATCGAGAGAACGACAATTACTATACTTATTACTCTTATTATTATCAATCTAACTCATATTATTAGCCATATTATGCTTATATGATCGATAGAACGAGAATTACTATACTCACTACTCTTAGTATTATCAATCTAACTCATATTATTAGCCATATTATGGTTATATTATCGATAGAACGACAATGGCTATACTTATTACTGTTATTATTATCAATCTAACTCATATTATTAGCCATATTATGCTTAAATGATCGATAGAACTACAATTACTATACTCATTACTCGTATTATTATCAATCTAACTCATAGTATTAGCCATATTATGCTTATATGATCGATAGAACGAGAATTACTATACTCACTACTCTTAGTATTATCAATCTAACTCATATTATTAGCCATATTATGCTTATATGATCGATAGAACGACAATTACTATACTTATTAATCTTATTATTATCAATCTAACTCATATTATTAGCCATATTATGCTTATATGATCGATAGAACGAGAATTACTATACTCACTACTCTTAGTATTATCAATCTAACTCATATTAATAGCCATATTATGCTTAAATGATCGATAGAACGACAATTACTATACTTACTACTCTTATTATTATCAATCTAACTCGTATTATTAGCCATATTATGCTTATATGATCGATAGAACGACAAATACTATACTTATTACTCTTATTATTATCAATCTAACTCATATTATTAGCCATATTATGCTTACATGATCGATAGAACGACAATTACTATACTCACTACTCTTAGTATTATCAATCTAACTCATATTATTAGCCATATTATGCTTATAATATCGATAGAACGACAATTACTATACTTATTACTGTTATTATTATCAATCTAACTCATATTATTAGCCATATTATGCTTATATGATCGATAGATCTACAATTACTATACTCATTACTCTTATTATTATCAATCTAACTCGTATTATTAGCCATATTATGCTTACATGATCGATAGAACGACAAATACTATACTTATTACTCTTATTATTATCAATCTAACTCATATTACTAGCCATATTATGCTTATATGATCGATAGAATGAGAATTACTGTACTCACTACTCTTAGTATTATCACTCTAACTCATATTATTAGCCATATTATGCTTATATGATCGATAGAACGACAATTACTATACTCACTACTCTTAGTATTATCAATCTAACTCATATTATTAGCCTTATTATGCTTATATGATCGATAGAACGACAATTACTATACTTATTACTCTTATTATTATCAATCTAACTCATATTATTAGCCTTATTATGCTTATATGATCGATAGAACGAGAACTACTATACTCACTACTCTTAGTATTATCAATCTAACTCATATTATTAACCATATTATGCAGATATGATCGATAGAACTACAATTACTATACTCATTACTCTTATTATTATCAATCTAACTCATATTAATAGCCATATTATGCTTAAATGATCGATAGAACGACAATTACTGTACTTATTACTCTTATTATTATCAATCTAACTCGTATTATTAGCCATATTATGCTTATATGATCGATAGAACGACAAATACTATACTTATTACTCTTATTATTATCAATCTAACTCATATTATTAGCCATATTATGCTTATATGATCGATAGAACGACAATTACTATACTCACTACTCTTAGTATTATCAATCTAACTCATATTATTAGCCATATTATGCTTATATTATCGATAGAACGACAATTACTATACTTATTACTGTTATTATTATCAATCTAACTCATATCATTAGCCATATTATGCTTATATGATCGATAGAATGAGAATTACTATACTCACTACTCTTAGTATTATCACTCTGACTCATATTATTAACCATATTATGCCGATATGATCGACAGAACTACAATTACTATACTCATTACTCTTATTGTTATCAATCTAACACATATTATTAGCCATATTATGCTTATATGATCGATAGAACGAGAATTACTATACTCAATACTCTTAGTATTATCAATGTAACTCATATTATTAGCCATATTATGGTTATATTATCGATTGAACGACAATTACTATACTTATTACTGTTATTATTATCAATCTAACTCATATTATTAGCGATATTATGCTTAAATGATCGATAGAATGAGAATTACTGTACTCACTACTCTTAGTATTACCACTCTAACTCATATTATTAGCCATATTATGCTTATATGATCGATAGAACGACAATTACTATACTTATTACTGTTATTATTATGAATCTGACTCATATTATTAGCCATATTATGCTTATACGATCGATAGACCTACAATTACTATACTCATTACTCTTATTATTATCAATCCAACTCATATTATTACCCGTATTATGCTGATATGATCGATAGAACGACATTCACTATACTTATTACACTCACTATTATCAATCTAACTCATATTATTAGCTATATTATGCTTAAATGATCGATAGATCTACAATTACTATACTCATTACTCTTATTATTATCAATCTAACTCATATTATTAGCCATATTATGCTTATATGATCGATAGAACGAGAATTACTATACTCACTACTCTTAGTATTATCAATCTAACTCATATTATTAGCCCTATTATGTTTATATGATCGATAGAACGACAATTACTATACTTATTACTCTTATTATTATCAATCTAACTCATATTATTAGCCATATTATGCTTATATGATCGATAGAACGAGAACTACTATACTCAGTACTCTTAGTATTATCAATCTAACTCATATTATTAGCCATATTATGCTTATATTATCGATAGAACGACAATTACTATACTTATTACTGTTATTATTATCAATCTGACTCATATTATTACCCATATTATGCTTAAATGATCGATAGAACGACAATTACTATACTTATTACTGTTATTATTATCAATCTAACTCATATTATTAGCCATATTATGCTTAAATGATCGATAGATCTACAATTACTATACTCATTACTCTTATTATTATCAATCTAACTCATATTATTAGCCATATTATGCTTATATGATCGATAGAACGAGAATTACTATACTCACTACTCTTAGTATTATCAATCTAACTCATATTATTAGCCTTATTATGCTTATATGATCGATAGAACGACAATTACTATACTTATTACTCTTATTATTATCAATCTAACTCATATTATTAGCCATATTATGCTTATATGATCGATAGAACGAGAATTACTATACTCACTACTCTTAGTATTATCAATCTAACTCATATTATTAGCCATATTATGCTTATATTATCGATAGAACGACAATTACTATACTTATTACTGTTATTATTATCAATCTAACTCATATTATTAGCCATATTATGCTTAAATGATCGATAGATCTACAATTACTATACTCATTACTCTTATTCTTATCAATCTAACTCGTATTATTAGCCATATTATGCTTACATGATCGATAGAACGACAAATACTATACTTATTACTCTTATTATTATCAATCTAACTCATATTACTAGCCATATTATGCTTATATGATCGATAGAATGAGAATTACTGTACTCACTACTCTTAGTATTATCACTCTAACTCATATTATTAGCCATATTATGCTTATATGATCGAGAGAACGACAATTACTATACTTATTACTCTTATTATTATCAATATAACTCATATTATTAGCCATATTATGCTTAAATGATCGATAGAACTACAATTACTATACTTATTACTCTTATTATTATCACTCTAACTCATATTATTAGCCATATTATGCTTATATGATCGAGAGAACGACAATTACTATACTTACTACTCTTATTATTATCAATCTAACTCATATTATTAGCCATATTATGCTTATATGATCGATAGAACGAGAATTACTATACTCACTACTCTTAGTATTATCAATCTAACTCATATTATTAGCCATATTATGGTTATATTATCGATAGAACGACAATTACTATACTTATTACTGTTATTATTATCAATCTAACTCATATTATTAGCCATATTATGCTTAAATGATCGATAGATCTACAATTACTATACTCATTACTCTTATTATTATCAATCTAACTCATATTATTAGCCATATTATGCTTATATGATCGATAGAACGACAATTACTATACTCACTACTCTTAGTATTATCAATCTAACTCATATTATTAGCCTTATTATGCTTATATGATCGATAGAACGACAATTACTATACTTATTACTCTTATTATTATCAATCTAACTCATATTATTAGCCATATTATGCTCATATGATCGATAGAACGAGAACTACTATACTCACTACTCTTAGTATTATCAATCTAACTCATATTATTAGCCATATTATGGTTATATTATCGATAGAACGACAATGACTATACCTTTTACTGTTATTATTATCAATCTAACTCATATTATTAGCCATATTATGCTTAAATGATCGATAGAACTACAATTACTATACTCATTACTCTTATTATTATCAATCTAACTCATAGTATTAGCCATATTATGCTTATATGATCGATAGAACGAGAATTACTATACTCACTACTCTTAGTATTATCAATCTAACTCATATTATTAGCCATATTATGCTTATATGATCGATAGAACGACAATTACTATACTTATTAATCTTATTATTATCAATCTAACTCATATTATTAGCCATATTATGCTTATATGATCGATAGAACGAGAATTACTATACTCACTACTCTTAGTATTATCAATCTAACTCATATTAATAGCCATATTATGCTTAAATGATCGGTAGAACGACAATTACTATACTTACTACTCTTATTATTATCAATCTAACTCGTATTATTAGCCATATTATGCTTATATGATCGATAGAACGACAAATACTATACTTATTACTCTTATTATTATCAATCTAACTCATATTATTAGCCATATTATGCTTATATGATCGATAGAACGACAATTACTATACTCACTACTCTTAGTATTATCAATCTAACTCATATTATTAGCCATATTATGCTTATATTATCGATAGAACGACAATTACTATACTTATTACTGTTATTATCATCAATCTAACTCATATTATTAGCCATATTATGCTTATATGATCGATAGATCTACAATTACTATACTCATTACTCTTATTATTATCAATCTAACTCGTATTATTAGCCATATTATGCTTACATGATCGATAGAACGACAAATACTATACTTATTACTCTTATTATTATCAATCTAACTCATATTACTAGCCATATTATGCTTATATGATCGATAGAATGAGAATTACTGTACTCACTACTCTTAGTATTATCACTCTAACTCATATTATTAGCCATATTATGCTTATATGATCGAGAGAACGACAATTACTATACTTATTACTCTTATTATTATCAATCTAACTCATATTATTAGCCATATTATGCTTATATGATCGATAGAACGAGAATTACTATACTCACTACTCTTAGTATTATCAATCTAACTCATATTATTAGCCATATTATGGTTATATTATCGATAGAACGACAATTACTATACTTATTACTGTTATTATTATCAATCTAACTCATATTATTAGCCATATTATGCTTAAATGATCGATAGATCTACAATTACTATACTCATTACTCTTATTATTATCAATCTAACTCATATTATTAGCCATATTATGCTTATATGATCGATAGAACGACAATTACTATACTCACTACTCTTAGTATTATCAATCTAACTCATATTATTAGCCTTATTATGCTTATATGATCGATAGAACGACAATTACTATACTTATTACTCTTATTATTATCAATCTAACTCATATTATTAGCCATATTATGCTTATATGATCGATAGAACGAGAACTACTATACTCACTACTCTTAGTATTATCATTCTAACTCATATTATTAACCATATTATGCAGATATGATCGATAGAACTACAATTACTATACTCATTACTCTTATTATTATCAATCTAACTCATATTAATAGCCATATTATGCTTAAATGATCGATAGAACGACAATTACTGTACTTATTACTCTTACTATTATCAATCTAACTCGTATTATTAGCCATATTATGCTTATATGATCGATAGAACGACAAATACTATACTTATTACTCTTATTATTATCAATCTAACTCATATTATTAGCCATATTATGCTTATATGATCGATAGAACGACAATTACTATACTCACTACTCTTAGTATTATCAATCTAACTCATATTATTAGCCATATTATGCTTATATTATCGATAGAACGACAATTACTATACTTATTACTGTTATTATTATCAATCTAACTCATATTATTAGCCATATTATGCTTATATGATCGATAGAATGAGAATTACTATACTCACTACTCTTAGTATTATCACTCTGACTCATATTATTAACCATATTATGCCGATATGATCGACAGAACTACAATTACTATACTCATTACTCTTATTATTATCAATCTAACTCATATTATTAGCCATATTATGCTTATATGATCGATAGAACGAGAATTACTATACTCAATACTCTTAGTATTATCAATGTAACTCATATTATTAGCCATATTATGGTTATATTATCGATAGAACGACAATTACTATACTTATTACTGTTATTATTATCAATCTAACTCATATTATTAGCCATATTATGCTTAAATGATCGATAGAATGAGAATTACTGTACTCACTACTCTTAGTATTATCACTCTAACTCATATTATTAGCCATATTATGCTTATATGATCGATAGAACGACAATTACTATACTTATGACTGTTATTATTATGAATCTGACTCATATTATTAGCCATATTATGCTTATACGATCGATAGACCTACAATTACTATACTCATTACTCTTATTATTATCAATCCAACTCATATTATTACCCGTATTATGCTGATATGATCGATAGAACGACATTCACTATACTTATTACACTCACTATTATCAATCTAACTCATATTATTAGCCATATTATGCTTAAATGATCGATAGATCTACAATTACTATACTCATTACTCTTATTATTATCAATCTAACTCATATTATTAGCCATATTATGCTTATATGATCGATAGAACGAGAATTACTATACTCACTACTTTTAGTATTATCAATCTAACTCATATTATTAGCCCTATTATGTTTATATGATCGATAGAACGACAATTACTATACTTATTACTCTTATTATTATCAATCTAACTCATATTATTAGCCATATTATGCTTATATGATCGATAGAATGAGAATTACTGTACTCACTACTCTTAGTATTATCACTCTAACTCATATTATTAGCCATATTATGCTTATATGATCGAGAGAACGACAATTACTATACTTATTACTCTTATTATTATCAATCTAACTCATATTATTAGCCATATTATGCTTATATGATCGATAGAACGAGAATTACTATACTCACTACTCTTAGTATTATCAATCTAACTCATATTATTAGCCATATTATGGTTATATTATCGATAGAACGACAATT
This sequence comes from Megachile rotundata, assembly GCF_050947335.1. NCBI lineage: Eukaryota > Metazoa > Arthropoda > Insecta > Hymenoptera > Megachilidae > Megachile > Megachile rotundata. The sequence goes on along the minus strand of NW_027474157.1, from coordinate 18,576 downwards.
ACTATACTTATTACTGTTATTATTATCAATCTAACTCATATTATTAGCCATATTATGCTTAAATGATCGATAGATCTACAATTACTATACTCATTACTCTTATTATTATCAATCTAACTCATATTATTAGCCATATTATGCTTATATGATCGATAGAACGACAATTACTATACTCACTACTCTTAGTATTATCAATCTAACTCATATTATTAGCCTTATTATGCTTATATGATCGATAGAACGACAATTACTATACTTATTACTCTTATTATTATCAATCTAACTCATATTATTAGCCATATTATGGTTATATTATCGATAGAACGACAATTACTATACTTATTACTGTTATTATTATCAATCTAACTCATATTATTAGCCATATTATGCTTAAATGATCGATAGATCTACAATTACTATACTCATTACTCTTATTATTATCAATCTAACTCATATTATTAGCCATATTATGCTTATATGATCGATAGAACGACAATTACTATACTCACTACTCTTAGTATTATCAATCTAACTCATATTATTAGCCTTATTATGCTTATATGATCGATAGAACGACAATTACTATACTTATTACTCTTATTATTATCAATCTAACTCATATTATTAGCCATATTATGCTCATATGATCGATAGAACGAGAACTACTATACTCACTACTCTTAGTATTATCAATCTAACTCATATTATTAGCCATATTATGGTTATATTATCGATAGAACGACAATGACTATACCTTTTACTGTTATTATTATCAATCTAACTCATATTATTAGCCATATTATGCTTAAATGATCGATAGAACTACAATTACTATACTCATTACTCTTATTATTATCAATCTAACTCATAGTATTAGCCATATTATGCTTATATGATCGATAGAACGAGAATTACTATACTCACTACTCTTAGTATTATCAATCTAACTCATATTATTAGCCATATTATGCTTATATGATCGATAGAACGACAATTACTATACTTATTAATCTTATTATTATCAATCTAACTCATATTATTAGCCATATTATGCTTATATGATCGATAGAACGAGAATTACTATACTCACTACTCTTAGTATTATCAATCTAACTCATATTAATAGCCATATTATGCTTAAATGATCGGTAGAACGACAATTACTATACTTACTACTCTTATTATTATCAATCTAACTCGTATTATTAGCCATATTATGCTTATATGATCGATAGAACGACAAATACTATACTTATTACTCTTATTATTATCAATCTAACTCATATTATTAGCCATATTATGCTTATATGATCGATAGAACGACAATTACTATACTCACTACTCTTAGTATTATCAATCTAACTCATATTATTAGCCATATTATGCTTATATTATCGATAGAACGACAATTACTATACTTATTACTGTTATTATCATCAATCTAACTCATATTATTAGCCATATTATGCTTATATGATCGATAGATCTACAATTACTATACTCATTACTCTTATTATTATCAATCTAACTCGTATTATTAGCCATATTATGCTTACATGATCGATAGAACGACAAATACTATACTTATTACTCTTATTATTATCAATCTAACTCATATTACTAGCCATATTATGCTTATATGATCGATAGAATGAGAATTACTGTACTCACTACTCTTAGTATTATCACTCTAACTCATATTATTAGCCATATTATGCTTATATGATCGAGAGAACGACAATTACTATACTTATTACTCTTATTATTATCAATCTAACTCATATTATTAGCCATATTATGCTTATATGATCGATAGAACGAGAATTACTATACTCACTACTCTTAGTATTATCAATCTAACTCATATTATTAGCCATATTATGGTTATATTATCGATAGAACGACAATTACTATACTTATTACTGTTATTATTATCAATCTAACTCATATTATTAGCCATATTATGCTTAAATGATCGATAGATCTACAATTACTATACTCATTACTCTTATTATTATCAATCTAACTCATATTATTAGCCATATTATGCTTATATGATCGATAGAACGACAATTACTATACTCACTACTCTTAGTATTATCAATCTAACTCATATTATTAGCCTTATTATGCTTATATGATCGATAGAACGACAATTACTATACTTATTACTCTTATTATTATCAATCTAACTCATATTATTAGCCATATTATGCTTATATGATCGATAGAACGAGAACTACTATACTCACTACTCTTAGTATTATCATTCTAACTCATATTATTAACCATATTATGCAGATATGATCGATAGAACTACAATTACTATACTCATTACTCTTATTATTATCAATCTAACTCATATTAATAGCCATATTATGCTTAAATGATCGATAGAACGACAATTACTGTACTTATTACTCTTACTATTATCAATCTAACTCGTATTATTAGCCATATTATGCTTATATGATCGATAGAACGACAAATACTATACTTATTACTCTTATTATTATCAATCTAACTCATATTATTAGCCATATTATGCTTATATGATCGATAGAACGACAATTACTATACTCACTACTCTTAGTATTATCAATCTAACTCATATTATTAGCCATATTATGCTTATATTATCGATAGAACGACAATTACTATACTTATTACTGTTATTATTATCAATCTAACTCATATTATTAGCCATATTATGCTTATATGATCGATAGAATGAGAATTACTATACTCACTACTCTTAGTATTATCACTCTGACTCATATTATTAACCATATTATGCCGATATGATCGACAGAACTACAATTACTATACTCATTACTCTTATTATTATCAATCTAACTCATATTATTAGCCATATTATGCTTATATGATCGATAGAACGAGAATTACTATACTCAATACTCTTAGTATTATCAATGTAACTCATATTATTAGCCATATTATGGTTATATTATCGATAGAACGACAATTACTATACTTATTACTGTTATTATTATCAATCTAACTCATATTATTAGCCATATTATGCTTAAATGATCGATAGAATGAGAATTACTGTACTCACTACTCTTAGTATTATCACTCTAACTCATATTATTAGCCATATTATGCTTATATGATCGATAGAACGACAATTACTATACTTATGACTGTTATTATTATGAATCTGACTCATATTATTAGCCATATTATGCTTATACGATCGATAGACCTACAATTACTATACTCATTACTCTTATTATTATCAATCCAACTCATATTATTACCCGTATTATGCTGATATGATCGATAGAACGACATTCACTATACTTATTACACTCACTATTATCAATCTAACTCATATTATTAGCCATATTATGCTTAAATGATCGATAGATCTACAATTACTATACTCATTACTCTTATTATTATCAATCTAACTCATATTATTAGCCATATTATGCTTATATGATCGATAGAACGAGAATTACTATACTCACTACTTTTAGTATTATCAATCTAACTCATATTATTAGCCCTATTATGTTTATATGATCGATAGAACGACAATTACTATACTTATTACTCTTATTATTATCAATCTAACTCATATTATTAGCCATATTATGCTTATATGATCGATAGAATGAGAATTACTGTACTCACTACTCTTAGTATTATCACTCTAACTCATATTATTAGCCATATTATGCTTATATGATCGAGAGAACGACAATTACTATACTTATTACTCTTATTATTATCAATCTAACTCATATTATTAGCCATATTATGCTTATATGATCGATAGAACGAGAATTACTATACTCACTACTCTTAGTATTATCAATCTAACTCATATTATTAGCCATATTATGGTTATATTATCGATAGAACGACAATTACTATACTTATTACTGTTATTATTATCAATCTAACTCATATTATTAGCCATATTATGCTTAAATGATCGATAGATCTACAATTACTATACTCATTACTCTTATTATTATCAATCTAACTCATATTATTAGCCATATTATGCTTATATGATCGATAGAACGACAATTACTATACTCACTACTCTTAGTATTATCAATCTAACTCATATTATTAGCCTTATTATGCTTATATGATCGATAGAACGACAATTACTATACTTATTACTCTTATTATTATCAATCTAACTCATATTATTAGCCATATTATGCTTATATGATCGATAGAACGAGAACTACTATACTCACTACTCTTAGTATTATCATTCTAACTCATATTATTAACCATATTATGCAGATATGATCGATAGAACTACAATTACTATACTCATTACTCTTATTATTATCAATCTAACTCATATTAATAGCCATATTATGCTTAAATGATCGATAGAACGACAATTACTGTACTTATTACTCTTACTATTATCAATCTAACTCGTATTATTAGCCATATTATGCTTATATGATCGATAGAACGACAAATACTATACTTATTACTCTTATTATTATCAATCTAACTCATATTATTAGCCATAATATGCTTATATGATCGATAGAACGACAATTACTATACTCACTACTCTTAGTATTATCAATCTAACTCATATTATTAGCCATATTATGCTTATATTATCGATAGAACGACAATTACTATACTTATTACTGTTATTATTATCAATCTAACTCATATTATTAGCCATATTATGCTTATATGATCGATAGAATGAGAATTACTATACTCACTACTCTTAGTATTATCACTCTGACTCATATTATTAACCATATTATGCCGATATGATCGACAGAACTACAATTACTATACTCATTACTCTTATTATTATCAATCTAACTCATATTATTAGCCATATTATGCTTATATGATCGATAGAACGAGAATTACTATACTCAATACTCTTAGTATTATCAATGTAACTCATATTATTAGCCATATTATGGTTATATTATCGATAGAACGACAATTACTATACTTATTACTGTTATTATTATCAATCTAACTCATATTATTAGCCATATTATGCTTAAATGATCGATAGAATGAGAATTACTGTACTCACTACTCTTAGTATTATCACTCTAACTCATATTATTAGCCATATTATGCTTATATGATCGATAGAACGACAATTACTATACTTATTACTGTTATTATTATGAATCTGACTCATATTATTAGCCATATTATGCTTATACGATCGATAGACCTACAATTACTATACTCATTACTCTTATTATTATCAATCCAACTCATATTATTACCCGTATTATGCTGATATGATCGATAGAACGACATTCACGATACTTATTACACTCACTATTATCAATCTAACTCATATTATTAGCCATATTATGCTTAAATGATCGATAGATCTACAATTACTATACTCATTACTCTTATTATTATCAATCTAACTCATATTATTAGCCATATTATGCTTATATGATCGATAGAACGAGAATTACTATACTCACTACTTTTAGTATTATCAATCTAACTCATATTATTAGCCCTATTATGTTTATATGATCGATAGAACGACAATTACTATACTTATTACTCTTATTATTATCAATCTAACTCATATTATTAGCCATATTATGCTTATATGATCGATAGAACGGGAACTACTATACTCACTACTCTTAGTATTATCAATCTAACTCATATTATTAGCCATATTATGCTGATATTATCGATAGAACGACAATTACTATACTTATTACTGTTATTATTATCAATCTAACTCATATTATTAGCCATATTATGCTTAAATGATCGATAGATCTACAATTACTATACTCATTACTCTTATTATTATCAATCTAACTCATATTATTAGCCATATTATGCTTATATGATCGATAGAACGACAATTACTATACTCACTACTCTTAGTATTATCAATCTAACTCATATTATTAGCCTTATTATGCTTATATGATCGATAGAACGACAATTACTATACTTATTACTCTTATTATTATCAATCTAACTCATATTATTAGCCATATTATGCTTATATGATCGATAGAACGAGAACTACTATACTCACTACTCTTAGTATTATCATTCTAACTCATATTATTAACCATATTATGCAGATATGATCGATAGAACTACAATTACTATACTCATTACTCTTATTATTATCAATCTAACTCATATTAATAGCCATATTATGCTTAAATGATCGATAGAACGACAATTACTGTACTTATTACTCTTACTATTATCAATCTAACTCGTATTATTAGCCATATTATGCTTATATGATCGATAGAACGACAAATACTATACTTATTACTCTTATTATTATCAATCTAACTCATATTATTAGCCATATTATGCTTATATGATCGATAGAACGACAATTACTATACTCACTACTCTTAGTATTATCAATCTAACTCATATTATTAGCCATATTATGCTTATATTATCGATAGAACGACAATTACTATACTTATTACTGTTATTATTATCAATCTAACTCATATTATTAGCCATATTATGCTTATATGATCGATAGAATGAGAATTACTATACTCACTACTCTTAGTATTATCACTCTGACTCATATTATTAACCATATTATGCCGATATGATCGACAGAACTACAATTACTATACTCATTACTCTTATTGTTATCAATCTAACTCATATTATTAGCCATATTATGCTTATATGATCGATAGAACGAGAATTACTATACTCAATACTCTTAGTATTATCAATGTAACTCATATTTTTAGCCATATTATGGTTATATTATCGATAGAACGACAATTACTATACTTATTACTGTTATTATTATCAATCTAACTCATATTATTAGCCATATTATGCTTAAATGATCGATAGAATGAGAATTACTGTACTCACTACTCTTAGTATTATCACTCTAACTCATATTATTAGCCATATTATGCTTATATGATCGATAGAACGACAATTACTATACTTATTACTGTTATTATTATGAATCTGACTCATATTATTAGCCATATTATGCTTATACGATCGATAGACCTACAATTACTATACTCATTACTCTTATTATTATCAATCCAACTCATATTATTACCCGTATTATGCTGATATGATCGATAGAACGACATTCACTATACTTATTACACTCACTATTATCAATCTAACTCATTATTAGCCATATTATGCTTAAATGATCGATAGATCTACAATTACTATACTCATTACTCTTATTATTATCAATCTAACTCATATTATTAGCCATATTATGCTTATATGATCGATAGAACGAGAATTACTATACTCACTACTTTTAGTATTATCAATCTAACTCATATTATTAGCCCTATTATGTTTATATGATCGATAGAACGACAATTACTATACTTATTACTCTTATTATTATCAATCTAACACATATTATTAGCCATATTATGCTTATATGATCGATAGAACGAGAACTACTATACTCACTACTCTTAGTATTATCAATCTAACTCATATTATTAGCCATATTATGCTTATATTATCGATAGAACGACAATTACTATACTTATTACTGTTATTATTATCAATCTAACTCATATTATTAGCCATATTATGCTTAAATGATCGATAGAACGACAATTACTGTACTTATTACTCTTACTATTATCAATCTAACTCGTATTATTAGCCATATTATGCTTATATGATCGATAGAACGACAAATACTATACTTATTACTCTTATTATTATCAATCTAACTCATATTATTAGCCATATTATGCTTATATGATCGATAGAACGACAATTACTATACTCACTACTCTTAGTATTATCAATCTAACTCATATTATTAGCCATATTATGCTTATATTATCGATAGAACGACAATTACTATACTTATTACTGTTATTATTATCAATCTAACTCATATTATTAGCCATATTATGCTTATATGATCGATAGAATGGGAATTACTATACTCACTACTCTTAGTATTATCACTCTGACTCATATTATTAACCATATTATGCCGATATGATCGACAGAACTACAATTACTATACTCATTACTCTTATTATTATCAATCTAACTCATATTATTAGCCATATTATGCTTATATGATCGATAGAACGAGAATTACTATACTCAATACTCTTAGTATTATCAATGTAACTCATATTATTAGCCATATTATGGTTATATTATCGATAGAACGACAATTACTATACTTATTACTGTTATTATTATCAATCTAACTCATATTATTAGCCATATTATGCTTAAATGATCGATAGAATGAGAATTACTGTACTCACTACTCTTAGTATTATCACTCTAACTCATATTATTAGCCATATTATGCTTATATGATCGATAGAACGACAATTACTATACTCACTACTCTTAGTATTATCAATCTAACTCATATTATTAGCCTTATTATGCTTATATGATCGATAGAACGACAATTACTATACTTATTACTCTTATTATTATCAATCTAACTCATATTATTAGCCATATTATGCTTATATGATCGATAGAACGAGAACTACTATACTCACTACTCTTAGTATTATCATTCTAACTCATATTATTAACCATATTATGCAGATATGATCGATAGAACTACAATTACTATACTCATTACTCTTATTATTATCAATCTAACTCATATTAATAGCCATATTATGCTTAAATGATCGATAGAACGACAATTACTGTACTTATTACTCTTACTATTATCAATCTAACTCGTATTATTAGCCATATTATGCTTATATGATCGATAGAACGACAAATACTATACTTATTACTCTTATTATTATCAATCTAACTCATATTATTAGCCATATTATGCTTATATGATCGATAGAACGACAATTACTATACTCACTACTCTTAGTATTATCAATCTAACTCATATTATTAGCCATATTATGCTTATATTATCGATAGAACGACAATTACTATACTTATTACTGTTATTATTATCAATCTAACTCATATTATTAGCCATATTATGCTTATATGATCGATAGAATGAGAATTACTATACTCACTACTCTTAGTATTATCACTCTGACTCATATTATTAACCATATTATGCCGATATGATCGACAGAACTACAATTACTATACTCATTACTCTTATTATTATCAATCTAACTCATATTATTAGCCATATTATGCTTATATGATCGATAGAACGAGAATTACTATACTCAATACTCTTAGTATTATCAATGTAACTCATATTATTAGCCATATTATGGTTATATTATCGATAGAACGACAATTACTATACTTATTACTGTTATTATTATCAATCTAACTCATATTATTAGCCATATTATGCTTAAATGATCGATAGAATGAGAATTACTGTACTCACTACTCTTAGTATTATCACTCTAACTCATATTATTAGCCATATTATGCTTATATGATCGATAGAACGACAATTACTATACTTACTACTGTTATTATTATGAATCTGACTCATATTATTAGCCATATTATGCTTATACGATCGATAGACCTACAATTACTATACTCATTACTCTTATTATTATCAATCCAACTCATATTATTACCCGTATTATGCTGATATGATCGATAGAACGACATTCACTATACTTATTACACTCACTATTATCAATCTAACTCATATTATTAGCCATATTATGCTTATATTATCGATAGAACGACAATTACTATACTTATTACTGTTATTATTATCAATCTAACTCATATTATTAGCCATATTATGCTTAAATGATCGATAGATCTACAATTACTATACTCATTACTCTTATTATTATCAATCTAACTCATATTATTAGCCATATTATGCTTATATGATCGATAGAACGACAATTACTATACTCACTACTCTTAGTATTATCAATCTAACTCATATTATTAGCCTTATTATGCTTATATGATCGATAGAACGACAATTACTATACTTATTACTCTTATTATTATCAATCTAACTCATATTATTAGCCATATTATGCTTATATGATCGATAGAACGAGAACTACTATACTCACTACTCTTAGTATTATCATTCTAACTCATATTATTAACCATATTATGCAGATATGATCGATAGAACTACAATTACTATGCTCATTACTCTTATTATTATCAATCTAACTCATATTAATAGCCATATTATGCTTAAATGATCGATAGAACGACAATTACTGTACTTATTACTCTTACTATTATCAATCTAACTCGTATTATTAGCCATATTATGCTTATATGATCGATAGGACGACAAATACTATACTTATTACTCTTATTATTATCAATCTAACTCATATTATTAGACATATTATGCTTATATGATCGATAGAACGACAATTACTATACTCACTACTCTTAGTATTATCAATCTAACTCATATTATTAGCCATATTATGCTTATATTATCGATAGAACGACAATTACTATACTTATTACTGTTATTATTATCAATCTAACTCATATTATTAGCCATATTATGCTTATATGATCGATAGAATGAGAATTACTATACTCACTACTCTTAGTATTATCACTCTGACTCATATTATTAACCATATTATGCCGATATGATCGACAGAACTACAATTACTATACTCATTACTCTTATTATTATCAATCTAACTCATATTATTAGCCATATTATGCTTATATGATCGATAGAACGAGAATTACTATACTCAATACTCTTAGTATTATCAATGTAACTCATATTATTAGCCATATTATGGTTATATTATCGATAGAACGACAATTACTATACTTATTACTGTTATTATTATCAATCTAACTCATATTATTAGCCATATTATGCTTAAATGATCGATAGAATGAGAATTACTGTACTCACTACTCTTAGTATTATCACTCTAACTCATATTATTAGCCATATTATGCTTATATGATCGATAGAACGACAATTACTATACTTACTACTGTTATTATTATGAATCTGACTCATATTATTAGCCATATTATGCTTATACGATCGATAGACCTACAATTACTATACTCATTACTCTTATTATTATCAATCCAACTCATATTATTACCCGTATTATGCTGATATGATCGATAGAACGACATTCACTATACTTATTACACTCACTATTATCAATCTAACTCATATTATTAGCCATATTATGCTTAAATGATCGATAGATCTACAATTACTATACTCATTACTCTTATTATTATCAATCTAACTCATATTATTAGCCATATTATGCTTATATGATCGATAGAACGAGAATTACTATACTCACTACTTTTAGTATTATCAATCTAACTCATATTATTAGCCCTATTATGTTTATATGATCGATAGAACGACAATTACTATACTTATTACTCTTATTATTATCAATCTAACTCATATTATTAGCCATATTATGCTTATATGATCGATAGAACGAGAACTACTATACTCACTACTCTTAGTATTATCAATCTAACTCATATTATTAGCCATATTATGCTGATATTATCGATAGAACGACAATTACTATACTTATTACTGTTATTATTATCAATCTAACTCATATTATTAGCCATATTATGCTTAAATGATCGATAGATCTACAATTACTATACTCATTACTCTTATTATTATCAATCTAACTCATATTATTAGCCATATTATGCTTATATGATCGATAGAACGACAATTACTATACTCACTACTCTTAGTATTATCAATCTAACTCATATTATTAGCCTTATTATGCTTATATGATCGATAGAAAGACAATTACTATACTTATTACTCTTATTATTATCAATCTAACTCATATTATTAGCCATATTATGCTTATATGATCGATAGAACGAGAACTACTATACTCACTACTCTTAGTATTATCATTCTAACTCATATTATTAACCATATTATGCAGATATGATCGATAGAACTACAATTACTATACTCATTACTCTTATTATTATCAATCTAACTCATATTAATAGCCATATTATGCTTAAATGATCGATAGAACGACAATTACTGTACTTATTACTCTTACTATTATCAATCTAACTCGTATTATTAGCCATATTATGCTTATATGATCGATAGAACGACAAATACTATACTTATTACTCTTATTATTATCAATCTAACTCATATTATTAGCCATATTATGCTTATATGATCGATAGAACGACAATTACTATACTCACTACTCTTAGTATTATCAATCTAACTCATATTATTAGCCATATTATGCTTATATTATCGATAGAACGACAATTACTATACTTATTACTGTTATTATTATCAATCTAACTCATATTATTAGCCATATTATGCTTATATGATCGATAGAATGAGAATTACTATACTCACTACTCTTAGTATTATCACTCTGACTCATATTATTAACCATATTATGCCGATATGATCGACAGAACTACAATTACTATACTCATTACTCTTATTATTATCAATCTAACTCATATTATTAGCCATATTATGCTTATATGATCGATAGAACGAGAATTACTATACTCAATACTCTTAGTATTATCAATGTAACTCATATTATTAGCCATATTATGGTTATATTATCGATAGAACGACAATTACTATACTTATTACTGTTATTATTATCAATCTAACTCATATTATTAGCCATATTATGCTTAAATGATCGATAGAATGAGAATTACTGTACTCACTACTCTTAGTATTATCACTCTAACTCATATTATTAGCCATATTATGCTTATATGATCGATAGAACGACAATTACTATACTTATTACTGTTATTATTATGAATCTGACTCATATTATTAGCCATATTATGCTTATACGATCGATAGACCTACAATTACTATTCTCATTACTCTTATTATTATCAATCCAACTCATATTATTACCCGTATTATGCTGATATGATCGATAGAACGACATTCACTATACTTATTACACTCACTATTATCAATCTAACTCATATTATTAGCCATATTATGCTTAAATGATCGATAGATCTACAATTACTATACTCATTACTCTTATTATTATCAATCTAACTCATATTATTAGCCATATTATGCTTATATGATCGATAGAACGAGAATTACTATACTCACTACTCTTAGTATTATCAATCTAACTCATATTATTAGCCCTATTATGTTTATATGATCGATAGAACGACAATTACTATACTTATTACTCTTATTATTATCAATCTAACTCATATTATTAGCCATATTATGCTTATATGATCGATAGAACGAGAATTACTATACTCACTACTCTTAGTATTATCAATCTAACTCATATTATTAGCCATATTATGGTTATATTATCGATAGAACGACAATTACTATACTTATTACTGTTATTATTATCAATCTAACTCATATTATTAGCCTTATTATGCTTATATGATCGATAGAAAGACAATTACTATACTTATTACTCTTATTATTATCAATCTAACTCATATTATTAGCCATATTATGCTTATATGATCGATAGAACGAGAACTACTATACTCACTACTCTTAGTATTATCAATCTAACTCATATTATTAGCCATATTATGCTGATATTATCGATAGAACGACAATTACTATACTTATTACTGTTATTATTATCAATCTAACTCATATTATTAGCCATATTATGCTTAAATGATCGATAGATCTACAATTACTATACTCATTACTCTTATTATTATCAATCTAACTCATATTATTAGCCATATTATGCTTATATGATCGATAGAACGACAATTACTATACTCACTACTCTTAGTATTATCAATCTAACTCATATTATTAGCCTTATTATGCTTATATGATCGATAGAAAGACAATTACTATACTTATTACTCTTATTATTATCAATCTAACTCATATTATTAGCCATATTATGCTTATATGATCGATAGAACGAGAACTACTATACTCACTACTCTTAGTATTATCATTCTAACTCATATTATTAACCATATTATGCAGATATGATCGATAGAACTACAATTACTATACTCATTACTCTTATTATTATCAATCTAACTCATATTAATAGCCATATTATGCTTAAATGATCGATAGAACGACAATTACTGTACTTATTACTCTTACTATTATCAATCTAACTCGTATTATTAGCCATATTATGCTTATATGATCGATAGAACGACAAATACTATACTTATTACTCTTATTATTATCAATCTAACTCATATTATTAGCCATATTATGCTTATATGATCGATAGAACGACAATTACTATACTCACTACTCTTAGTATTATCAATCTAACTCATATTATTAGCCATATTATGCTTATATTATCGATAGAACGACAATTACTATACTTATTACTGTTATTATTATCAATCTAACTCATATTATTAGCCATATTATGCTTATATGATCGATAGAATGAGAATTACTATACTCACTACTCTTAGTATTATCACTCTGACTCATATTATTAACCATATTATGCCGATATGATCGACAGAACTACAATTACTATACTCATTACTCTTATTATTATCAATCTAACTCATATTAATAGCCATATTATGCTTAAATGATCGATAGAACGACAATTACTGTACTTATTACTCTTACTATTATCAATCTAACTCGTATTATTAGCCATATTATGCTTATATGATCGATAGAACGACAAATACTATACTTATTACTCTTATTATTATCAATCTAACTCATATTATTAGCCATATTATGCTTATATGATCGATAGAACGACAATTACTATACTTATTACTGTTATTATTATGAATCTGACTCATATTATTAGCCATATTATGCTTATACGATCGATAGACCTACAATTACTATTCTCATTACTCTTATTATTATCAATCCAACTCATATTATTACCCGTATTATGCTGATATGATCGATAGAACGACATTCACTATACTTATTACACTCACTATTATCAATCTAACTCATATTATTAGCCATATTATGCTTAAATGATCGATAGATCTACAATTACTATACTCATTACTCTTATTATTATCAATCTAACTCATATTATTAGCCATATTATGCTTATAATCTCTCTCTTTTCCTCCTCCTCCGTTGTTGTTGTTGAGAGAGATTCTCTCTCTTTTCCTCCTCCTCCGTTGTTGTTGTTGAGAGATCGATAGAACGACAATTACTATACTTATTACTCTTATTATTATCAATCTAACTCATATTATTAGCCATATTATGCTTATATGATCGATAGAACGAGAACTACTATACTCACTACTCTTAGTATTATCAATCTAACTCATATTATTAGCCTTATTATGCTTATATGATCGATAGAACGACAATTACTATACTTATTACTCTTATTATTATCAATCTAACTCATATTATTAGCCATATTATGCTTATATGATCGATAGAACGAGAACTACTATACTCACTACTCTTAGTATTATCAATCTAACTCATATTATTAGCCATATTATGCTTATATTATCGATAGAACGACAATTACTATACTTATTACTGTTATTATTATCAATCTAACTCATATTATTAGCCATATTATGCTTAAATGATCGATAGATCTACAATTACTATACTCATTACTCTTATTATTATCAATCTAACTCATATTATTAGCCATATTATGCTTATATGATCGATAGAACGACAATTACTATACTCACTACTCTTAGTATTATCAATCTAACTCATATTATTAGCCTTATTATGCTTATATGATCGATAGAACGACAATTACTATACTTATTACTCTTATTATTATCAATCTAACTCATATTATTAGCCATATTATGCTTATATGATCGATAGAACGAGAACTACTATACTCACTACTCTTAGTATTATCATTCTAACTCATATTATTAACCATATTATGCAGATATGATCGATAGAACTACAATTACTATACTCATTACTCTTATTATTATCAATCTAACTCATATTAATAGCCATATTATGCTTAAATGATCGACAGAACGACAATTACTGTACTTATTACTCTTACTATTATCAATCTAACTCGTATTATTAGCCATATTATGCTTATATGATCGATAGAACGACAAATACTATACTTATTACTCTTATTATTATGAATCTAACTCATATTATTAGCCATATTATGCTTATATGATCGATAGAACGACAATTACTATACTCACTACTCTTAGTATTATCAATCTAACTCATATTATTAGCCATATTATGCTTATATTATCGATAGAACGACAATTACTATACTTCTTACTGTTATTATTATCAATCTAACTCATATTATTAGCCATATTATGCTTATATGATCGATAGAATGAGAATTACTATACTCACTACTCTTAGTATTATCACTCTGACTCATATTATTAACCATATTATGCCGATATGATCGACAGAACTACAATTACTATACTCATTACTCTTATTATTATCAATCTAACTCATATTATTAGCCATATTATGCTTATATGATCGATAGAACGAGAATTACTATACTCAATACTCTTAGTATTATCAATGTAACTCATATTATTAGCCATATTATGGTTATATTATCGATAGAACGACAATTACTATACTTATTACTGTTATTATTATCAATCTAACTCATATTATTAGCCATATTATGCTTAAATGATCGATAGAATGAGAATTACTGTACTCACTACTCTTAGTATTATCACTCTAACTCATATTATTAGCCATATTATGCTTATATGATCGATAGAACGACAATTACTATACTTATTACTGTTATTATTATGAATCTGACTCATATTATTAGCCATATTATGCTTATACGATCGATAGACCTACAATTACTATACTCATTACTCTTATTATTATCAATCCAACTCATATTATTACCCGTATTATGCTGATATGATCGATAGAACGACATTCACTATACTTATTACACTCACTATTATCAATCTAACTCATTATTAGCCATATTATGCTTAAATGATCGATAGATCTACAATTACTATACTCATTACTCTTATTATTATCAATCTAACTCATATTATTAGCCATATTATGCTTATATGATCGATAGAACGAGAACTACTATACTCACTACTCTTAGTATTATCAATCTAACTCATATTATTAGCCATATTATGCTTATATTATCGATAGAACGACAATTACTATACTTATTACTGTTATTATTATCAATCTAACTCATATTATTAGCCATATTATGCTTAAATGATCGATAGAACGACAATTACTGTACTTATTACTCTTACTATTATCAATCTAACTCGTATTATTAGCCATATTATGCTTATATGATCGATAGAACGAGAATTACTATACTCACTACTTTTAGTATTATCAATCTAACTCATATTATTAGCCCTATTATGTTTATATGATCGATAGAACGACAATTACTATACTTATTACTCTTATTATTATCAATCTAACACATATTATTAGCCATATTATGCTTATATGATCGATAGAACGAGAACTACTATACTCACTACTCTTAGTATTATCAATCTAACTCATATTATTAGCCATATTATGCTTATATTATCGATAGAACGACAATTACTATACTTATTTACTTATTACTGTTATATTATCAATCTAACTCATATTATTAGCCATATTATGCTTAAATGATCGATAGAACGACAATTACTGTACTTATTACTCTTACTATTATCAATCTAACTCGTATTATTAGCCATATTATGCTTATATGATCGATAGAACGACAAATACTATACTTATTACTCTTATTATTATCAATCTAACTCATATTATTAGCCATATTATGCTTATATGATCGATAGAACGACAATTACTATACTCACTACTCTTAGTATTATCAATCTAACTCATATTATTAGCCATATTATGCTTATATTATCGATAGAACGACAATTACTATACTTATTACTGTTATTATTATCAATCTAAACTCATATTATTAGCCATATTATGCTTATATGATCGATAGAATGAGAATTACTATACTCACTACTCTTAGTATTATCACTCTGACTCATATTATTAACCATATTATGCCGATATGATCGACAGAACTACAATTACTATACTCATTACTCTTATTATTATCAATCTAACTCATATTATTAGGCCATATTATGCTTATATGATCGATAGAACGAGAATTACTATACTCAATACTCTTAGTATTATCAATGTAACTCATATTATTAGCCATATTATGGTTATATTATCGATAGAACGACAATTACTATACTTATTACTGTTATTATTAATCAATCTAACTCATATTATTAGCCATATTATGCTTAAATGATCGATAGAATGAGAATTACTGTACTCACTACTCTTAGTATTATCACTCTAACTCATATTATTAGCCATATTATGCTTATATGATCGATAGAACGACAATTACTATACTTACTACTGTTATTATTATGAATCTGACTCATATTATTAGCCATATTATGCTTTATACGATCGATAGACCTACAATTACTATACTCATTACTCTTATTATTATCAATCCAACTCATATTATTACCATATTATGCTTA